>NC_057720.1:66915132-66923392 GCF_004010195.1 Chiloscyllium plagiosum
ATGCCCGAAACGTCGATTCTCCTGTTCCCTAGATGCTGCCTGACCTGCTGCGCTTTTCCAGCAACATATTTCCAGCTCTGATCTCCAGCATCTGCAGACCTCACTTTCTCCCTAAACTATTTTGATGGCTTACGTGGAACTACCTGTAAAACAACTTTTAGCTGATTCTTAAAAGCAGACAAGAATATGGCTGCCTCATCAGATGTTTTTTTTTAAAGAACTTCAAAATCCCTTCCAAATTAAAGAGTGATGTTCACTTTGTACATCCTGTATTGTGGATTAACATCTCTAAGAGTTTTAGAGAGTAATGTCATAGCTTTAGAAAGGCCCATCCAATCTGACAAGATACTTTTTGATTGGTTTCAGGGAAAGGCATTCATCTGCAATCCTGCAAGACTTTTTGTTGCTTACATTTGAGGGGAATTATTTCAATATGCAAAAGAATTGCAGCTGTCTTTTTTCCAGTTTTTGTGTCCAGTTTTAAAAACATAAAAATAGTTTGAAGTTCAGAATAGGAAATGTCAGTACTGGGTATGACAGTAAAATAATTGGAAAATGAAAACTGTATAGTGGCATCCCATTCATTTCCAACACGTTCACCAAGTGTGTGTGGAGTCTAAGTCGTTCAATGGTGATATTGCACTTCACTAGCTTCAAGGCTGCTTAACACTAGGACAAGAAATACGTAAAAACCTCCTGAGTTCAGGGAAACAGCACACGAGATATTTTGCTTTGAAAGCTCTGGGCAAGCTTATATTTATTTGCCAGCCTTAGTTTCTTTTTAAGACATTAAGAGTCAGCTATATAGTCTGGGATTGATGTCAAGGCTCCGTTTCAAGGGATGTTGGCATATTCTATTGTGAAAGAGACCCAGGGAAATGCTTCAGAAACCCACCACAATTAAAATCAACTAATGAATAAGTCTGGTGGAAAAAATTGTGAGGAATGATTAAATTACCAGATTCTATTTCTAAAAACCCATCTGGTTAACTGGCTGCCTTTATTCTTGGAAATCTGCTGTCCTTAATTGGACTAGCCTACGTGTGAATCCTTGTCACATATTTGCTATTTGTAATGGAGATCCGGGAGATATTTTTCAGTAGAGGTCGCAAAAGCAACCTGTGAGTGAGAGAAGAGAACCTTAATCAGAATTAGCATTTCTTTCACATCACTTTATAAAGGGCACAATCATTTTTGACATGTATAGATGGACTTGTTTTGTTCTTTCTAGTCATTGACTGTGCTATAAGCTCTTCTTGGTTTGTAATCATTATTTCGGGTACTTTATGTGAATATGTAGCTTTTAGCATTTAAAGGCATAATGTCATTTGTTACTTATTTTTTACCACTCATTATAAATTCATAAATACACTGTTTAATTTTTCTACAGAATGATGACCTGCTGATTGAAAATATAGAGCGAGAGATTTTTCATCAGTGTTCTCGTTTGATCAACATCCCCTACCGACGGACAGTACGAACTCTGGTCTTTACTTTAAAACAGAAGTCTGAAGTCCGAGAACAAGTTAAAACCTACAGACTGCCAGTGAAACAGCTCATTGAAAACCACAAGAAATGATTCATTCTGGGTTGTTAAAGAATTATGCATAAACTTAAAAATTGTGAACTTTTTAAACTGTGGCCTTTTTTTATTTAAATCATAAGAATATGAATATGTCAAATGTGTGATCTTTATTAATAAATTCCTGGTTTTTGTACACAGCTGTTGGAGAATTCTTTTGGTTTGTTTGTGACTCACTGTCTATAATTGCATAATGACAAAGTTGCCAATGAATG
This sequence comes from Chiloscyllium plagiosum, assembly GCF_004010195.1. Taxonomy (NCBI): domain Eukaryota; kingdom Metazoa; phylum Chordata; class Chondrichthyes; order Orectolobiformes; family Hemiscylliidae; genus Chiloscyllium; species Chiloscyllium plagiosum. The sequence goes on from NC_057720.1 coordinate 66,916,930, forward strand.
CAAAATTTGCTTTGCCAGAGTCTCCTGAGAGAATATTTTTGGGCCAGTGATAATTAGTTGGGCAGATTAAACTGGCTGCTTCATTGTAACTTAAATGTATTTTAAAAATTTTTTTAAGGTATTTGGTGCATTTGACTGAACCTGTTCTGTCACATTATTAAGTTCGGGTTCTTCATGATACTGCAAAGATATAATCATGCTTCTTAAGGTGTGTAGACTAATTTTGGCTTCAGTTTTTGATCATTAGATTTATTTATTCCTGCAGCAAGGCTATTGTTGGCTCTATCAGCATTTATTGCCAATCCTTTGCCCAAACATAGTGGTGAGATGCCTTCTTGAACCGTGGGTTGTAGGGATACCCTCTGTTGTTAAGCTATTCCATGATTTTGACCAGCAATAGGGAAGAACAAAATTGATAAAAGCAGTGCAATTGGCATGAAAACCTTGGTTATGGAAAGAAACATTATCCAAGATTTAGCTGGTATATTCTTAACCCCTATCTGAAAAGTGTGCATTCATCCAAAAATGGATTAGACTGAGCTGCAATGTCCTCCACAATAATGTACAAAAGGCTGATAACTATCTGAAGCACCACATCTATACATTCTTAAGGAAAAGGCAAACAGGACAAGATGATTGCAGCTTTGATGGTTTCATAGCATTATTCCATCTACCATACTTGCCATATTTTTCAGTCTACCTTTTACAAAATTTATGTACAGTAGTTGCTTCTTGAACCAGTTTACTTTTGGCCATGCCATGCCATTGTTGTCCATTCCTAGTTGCTCTGAAAAAGTAGGTTTGGACCTTGCGAGGTCCTTTCAATGGTACTTCCACAATAGTACTGGCTTGGGAAACCTAGGTCTTTGATCCAGTGACAAAGAGGCAGTGGTGATTACATATTCAAATCAGGATGGTAGGGAATTGAAAGCAACATTTCCAGCCTTGCTAGAAAGTATCTTACCTTTTAAATGCTAAGTTGCAATAATACTTTTTGACTTTGTAATAAAATTCATTGATTTCTTTTGTTACCTAGTGATGATTTACAGTGAATTATTAATGAGGAGCTGAGTTGAAATAATTTTCAATCACACACTGAGTTCACTGGTTTACCAAAAATTGAGTGACATCTAATTGAAGGACAAAGATAACTGTCCTTACCTGGTTTTGCCACATATTGAACATTGTAGCATAATTGTTTTCTTCAGCTTAATTTTGGGAGCACTAACAAGGGAACTGTACTACTATGGAAATTCAGTTTGTGGGCAGGTTAGATACTATGTATATTTTACAGCAGTTAAAATCTTATCTTATTCTATCATTCCTATGATTGATAGAGTAGCTTATCAACCCTTATTAAATCCACTAGATCTTTGTTAACTGGTTTTTAAAAATGTGTGGAGGTGGTTTCATGAGATGTGTGCATTGCAGGCTAAGCCAACATTTATTACAAATCCCTAATCACCTGGAGAACAGTTAAACATCAGCCATATAGCTGTGAGTCTAACATTACGTGTAGACTAGACCAAACCAGATAAAGGCAACAGATTTTGTTCCCTAAAAGACATTGATGAACCAATTTGGGTTTTTTTTTTGTGTGGCATTTGCTGGTGTTTCTATTAGTCAAGCTTTTAAGTCCAGACTTTTATTAAATTCAAATTCACCATCTACAGTGGTGAGATTCAAATCCATGTCCTCAAACATTAGCCTGGATTCTGGATTGCTAGTCCAGTAACACCCCCACTCCAGGCTATGGCCAAACTTTAATATAATAAATAACATGAAAGATCCTTAATTTCTGGAAATACATTTGCTCGCTGAGCTGGAAGGTTTGTTTCCAGTAGTTTTGTCATCACACTAAGGAACATCATCAGTGAGCCTTCAGTGAAGCATTGGTGGTATGGCCCACTTTATGTGTTTAGGTTTCCTTGGATTGATAATGTCATTTCCTGTTCTTTTTCTCAGGAGGTGGTAAATGGGATCTAAATCAGTATTTGTTGATAGAGTTCCGTTTGGAATGCCATGCTTCTCGGAATTCTCATGCGTGCCTCTGGCTTGTCCTAAGATGGATGTGTTGTCGCAGTCAAAGTGGTGTCCTTCCTCATCTGTATGCAAATATACTAATGGCAGTATATTTTTTTTTGTGGCTAGTTGATGTGCAAGTATCCTGGTGAGTAGTTTTCTGCCTGTTTGTCCAATGTAGTGTTTGTTACAGTTCTTGCAAGGTATTTTGTAAATGACATTAGTTTTGCTTGTTGTCTGTATAAGGTCTTTCAAGTCCAGAACCGCAACTTGAGCTACAAATCTTCTCAAAACTTGCTAACATCTATGGGCGCAATGCACCAAAACTGATAATGGGAAACCAATGTCATCCGACAGAGCACCACCCACGAAGAGCTGTACTTCCTGCACGAATGTCTAAGGAAACCGGTACGACCTAAATGTCTTAAATTTAAACCTCACCTTAACACCCCACTAGCCAAAAGAATAGCAGAGCAAAATGGCTGCGAAATGATTAATGATGCCCACAACAGACTCTGTGAATACAACCAGGAAAGTTTGCACCAAAAATCTTTACTCATTATTGCAACAGACCATGAATGAACAGACACAGTACAAGCCATAGATATTAGACAGCAACAAACACAGAAAATGGAAAAAACTAGACCTGCAGTAAAAAAACTAGACAAACTTACACAAAGTAACAACACGAAAGCTTAAAAAACGTATCTGTCCGACCCATAACTTCTGTAAATTCTACTTCATTTAACAATATATTAGTTCTTAAAAGCCATGCCCATCTTGATAACCATGCATCTTGCCTTTTTTTCCCTACTCTATTTTGAAACCTTTAGCTTTGCTTATTTGCGTCTTGAATGTTGATTGATGATTTAATAAAAAAAATTCATTGGATGTGGGTGTAGCTGGCTAGGCCAGCATTCATTGCCCATTCCTAATTGCCCAGAGGGCAGTTGAGTGAACCATATTGCTGTGGATCTGGAGTCACACGTAGACCAGACCAGGTAAGGGTGACAGTTTCCTTCCCTAAAGGGCATTGATGAATCAGTTGGAGTTTTCCTCTGACAATGGTTTCGTGGTCATCATTAGACTTTTAATGGATTCAAATTCCACCATCTGCTATGGCCACATTAAAACCCCAGGCCCACAGAACATGACCAGGGTTGCTGAATTAATAGTCTAGCAGTAATACCACTAGGCCGCTGCTTTCCCTTGCTTCTCTTGATGCAAGGTGACCATTTATCAGAATGTTGCTCATTAAGTGTACCGAGCTGTTTTGGCGCAATGTTGCTTTGCTTAACTCCTTTGTTTTCCTTTATGGTTTACAGTTTAGGTGTGGCAGACAAGTGAAAACATTTAAAATCCAATAAAAACCTTTCTCAGTGCTTGAAGGACATATCTTAAGTTACTTCTCTTAAAGCATTTGGCATGGAAAGTGAGGTGATGCATATGCCTTGTATAATTCATGTCCTTTGTATATGTTGCATACTTACATCGATACACATTTAACAATGACTATTATATGATCCCAGCCTTGCTACATTGTGTCACTCAAAGTAAATATTGGTTTATTTCAAACCCTCATTTTATATCCACTTTTATTTGATCAAATTTGTAGTCCTATTCTAACACTGAAATCACTTATTCCTGCATTCCATTGGATTTCAAGTGGTCAAGTGATGGGAGAATAGAAAAAAGACTTGTATTCATGAGGCACCTTTCACAATCACCAGCCATCTTAAAGTGCTTTACCTTTTGAAGAAAAGTTGCTGTTGTAATGTGTAGAAAATATAACCAACGGTTTGCATACTTTCAGCTCCTACAAACTGCAATGTGATAGCAGATACTTTTAAAAAAATGTTAATTGAGATTGTTGATTAAAATTTGATCAGAATATCCAAAATAATTCCCCTAGTCTTCTTTTAAATGTCACTGTGAGAGCTTTTACAACCACCTGAGAAGACAAGTGGAGCCTCAGTCAAATGTCTCATCTGAAATGTAGGATCTCTGACAGTGCACCAGTCCCTCCCTCACTTCTGCACCACAGTCAAACAGGGTTTATTGCACTGAAGCCCTAGAGTAGGACAAAAAGATTTCTACCAAATATCCTTGCTTTTATCTTGAAATACTTTTAAAATAATTAATACCAACTGACTTTCAGACATTGGTTGGATAAAGAATTGTAGTAAAGAATATCTGAAAGTCTGAATGTTCAATTAATGCTGGTAAAGCTTACTGGTTCTCCAATAAGTTGTAGCTTTGACTAGTGAGACATAGATTCATTCCTACATTGTGCAAATGACAGATTTTGAAAGTAACTTAGAGGGTAAATTGCTTTCAGTGTAATGCACTTCTCACCTTTCCCAAAAAAAATTACTTCTGCTCTTCACAAAGGGCTCAATTTGAACTGAACGCCCCCCCCCTCCCCACTCCTCAACTGCTGCAACTGAGTGCGTTAGCCCACAGATTATGGAAAAATAACTATTTCACACTGACCTCAGGTGAAAACCTGCCCATGTTCAACATCAACGTTCTTCTGTTTCCAAGCTCTGCACCATCTCCCAAGATTAAATGACCTGAAGAAAGGTCACAGGACTCCAAACATTAACTCTTTTTCTCATAGATACTGGCAGATCTGCTGAGTTTTTCCAGCAATTAATGGTTTTTTGTTTCTGTCAAATGACTTCTTTGGTCTTCTGCCAAGGCTTTACTTTTAATAAAAGGATGAAGAGAGACAAGATAAGTTTATTTGGCCAAATATCATTCATTGATTTGAATGAACCAACAATGTTTTGCTTAAAATAACTATGACTTCCATTCTTATACTTCACTTTCCAACGTTGAAAGGTACAAAAATAGAATACTGCTGATACTGGTAAAACTAAAATAAGGCTTGAAATAAGGGTCTACAATTTTTAAAAAATGACAAGCAACACCAATTTTAGGAAAAGGTGGTTACCCAGAGAAGTACATTGACCACAGGGCATTTTCCTGGATGGTGAAAGTGAGTACTGCAGATGCTGGAGATTAGAGTCAAGAGTGTGGTGCTGGAAAAGCACAGCAGGTCAGGCAGTATCCGAGGAGCAGGAAAACCGGTGTTTCAGGCAAAAGCCCTTCCTGATGAAAGGCTTTTGGCCAGAACATAATTTTCCCAGATGGTCATTTAAAATATCTCCCAATGTCCCCCATCAACAAGTACAACTTCTGGGTGGATCCAAGATGGCGGCGACCCAGCAAGTCTGAGTCTACAGTGCTCCTCCAAGACTTGGGCAAAGTGGTCACCCACCCCCACCACACTCACCAAATCATTTAAAATAGCTTTTACTTAATGTAATTAGTTGATAGTATTGAATTTAAACAATTTAATCTCCAGTAAAAATGACAAAAGGGAAGGGAGCACGCAGCTCTCAGCAAGCAGAAACCCCTCCCCCACCTTCTCCAGCTGCAGCAGAGGCGTCCGCAGCAGCCCCGGGGGACTTACCTACAATGGCGAGCCTTGTGGAAATCATCTCCAAACAGTATGCGAAGATCGACGCTTTTATTGAAGAATCCCGAAGCCAATGGGACTCATTCTCGGCCGCGCTGCAAAAGCACAGCCAAGACATTAAGGAAATCAAGCGCTGAGTCAGAGGGGTGGAGCTAAAGGCCGCGACCTCTGAAATTACAGCACAATTGGCCGTGGATTGGGTCCAGACTCTCGAACACCGAGTCCGGACCTTAGAGAATCACATTGACGACCTCGAGAATCAAGGTCATCGAAAAAATATTCGTTTGCTGGGCCTTCCCGAACGGGAAGAGGAAGGCCAGCTTACAAGGTTCCTTGAACAGTGGCTTCCACAGCTTTTAAATCTGGAGGCTGGATCAGGCCAGGTAAGGAATGGGCCTACCGGGTTGCAATACGCGGGCCCGGCTCGAACCAGCGCCCCCGCCCGGTCCTGTTCTGGCTGCAGAGCTATAAGGAGGCAGATACTCTTAGAAGCTTCTAGAAATCTTGGAAAAGATCCCCAAGCCATGATCTATAAAGGATCCAAGATCCTGTTATTCCAGGAGTTTTCCCCAGCTCTGGTCCGAAAGAGGAAGGTGTTCGATGAGGCGAAGAAGTGTTTAAGGGACTTAAATATTCAGTACTCCTGCGCTACCCAGCGCGCTACGCTTTAACCATGAAGGATTCGTGTATAACTTCGGATCGCCGGAAAAGGCCAATAAATTTTGGGACTCTCTTAGATAAATTGTAAGAGATAATTGATGTTGGTTTGCTTTCCCCCCACTCCGGTTTACATCCCTTTTTTTTATATATTCATCCTTTTTTTTACCTTACTGTTTAATATTATCTTGGGGGGTGGGGAGTGGGATTTATTTATTTGTTCTCTACTTAACGATTTTCTCCCTCGCTTTTTTTTATTATTCTATATATATGTATATAGGCAGGGGGGTCTAGTTAATG
>NC_057720.1:66923825-66935927 GCF_004010195.1 Chiloscyllium plagiosum
CGAAAGAATTTCCCTTTCAAAATCCTATAGCAGATAAAAGACGAATCTGGACGATATATCTTGATTAATGCCCTCATAAATGGAGAGGAATATGGGATTTTAAATTTGTACTGCCCCCTTGCACACCCCTTTAAATTTATAACGGAAGCTTTCTCAAAATTGATGGCTCTTGGTGCCCATCATACAATTATAGGGGGAGACTTTAATTGTATTATGGATCCGGAAATAGATAGGATTCCCAAGAGTACTGCAGGAGTATCTCCCAGATCTAGACAATTGGTGGATCTGAACAAAGAATTAGGATTAGTAGATGTATGGAGATGTCTTCATCCATAGGGCAGAGATTTTCCAATCCACATAAATGCCATACCAGAATCGATATGTTTTTTGCCCCCTCGATTTTTTTAAATTCCATTTCATCCTGTAAAATAGGCAGTATAGCACTTTCCGATCACGCTGCTGTATATATGGAAATCGAGGAACAATGAGACATCCTCCCGGCATTGGCGTATGGACCCATTCCTGATGAAAGATAGTAAATTTGTAAGGTACTTCTCTCAAGAATTTAAAAATTTTTTAAAAATTAATTTAGGTACGGCTAGCAACCCATCAATGATGTGGGAGACCATCAAAGCTTACGCGCAAGGTTTGATCATCTCATACTCAGTGACCAGAAAAAATTAAAGGGAGAACAACAGCGTCTGCTTGAAGCTCGCTTAAAAGCGGCTGAAACACCATACACTGACAGACCTTCTATTATCAAATTGCGAAGGATTACGGCCCTTAGGACAGCTCTAAACACCACGCTTACCCAAACGGCTAAGAGGGAAATATTATTTGCAGAACAAAGGTTATATGAATTTGGCGATAAACCGGTAGATACTTAGCATTTCTTGCAAAGAAAAAGAAGGCCCCTCAAATTATCACGTCTATCAAGGAAAGTACGGGTATTTTGACTCATGATCATAAAAAGATTAACGCAATCTTTAGAAAATTTTATTCTGATTTATATAAATCGCAGGATTGTGAAGACAGGACTAGGAGGATGCAATCATTTTTTAAAAATTTGACCTTTCCGGACCTAACTCCAGAACAGGTATCGGTCTTGATTGTTCTCCTAACAATCCAAGAAATAATTGACGCAATCAGGCAACTTCAGAGTGGTAAGGCACCTGGCCCAGATGGCTTTCAAGCTGAATTCTATAAAGAATTTACAGGAATATTGGCTGGTCCACTTATGGAGATGTGTAACTACTCATACAGTCAGGGCTGTCTCCCGCCTTCATTGAAAGAGGCAAATATCTCTCTTATCCTTAAAAAAGGAAAGGACCCAGAAGTCTGCGCGTCATACAGACCAATATCCTTGCTAAATGTAGATTTTAAAATCCTCTTCAAAACATTAGCATTGAGGCTAGAAAGGGTATTGCCACATATTATAAATGAAGATCAGACAGGGTTTATTAAGGGCCGCAGATCATCCAATAATGTTAGAAGGGTTTTGAATATGATTCAAGCCTGCCATCAGGGAAAGATACCAGGAGTGGTAGTCTCATTAGACGCGGAAAAGGCATTCGATAGGGTTGAATGGTCATATTTGTTTTACACATTGGAAAGGTTTGGCGTTGGAAAGGTATTTACCAAATGGGTCTCAATATTGTATAGTGATCCCAAAGCAGTTGTGATTACCAATGGATTAGGCTCGGATAGCTTCAGTGTGGATAGGGGCTGCCGTCAGGGATGTCATCACTCTTCATTGCTATTTACGCTAATATTTGAGCCACTAGCAGAAGCTATACGGGCTGACCCTAATATAACGGCCCCGAGGATTGGTACAGGTAAACATAAAATTACCCTTTATGCAGATGATGTTCTCCTATTCCTCAGTAATCCTCTGATGTCCGTGCCTCGCTTAATCCAAGTTATTAATACATTCAGTGCATTCTTAGGCTATAAAATTAATTTCTCAAAATCAGAGGCTATGCCAATGGGTGGCCTTGCTATGATATCCCACTTAGTAGACGGATCCCACTTTCCCTTTTGGTGGTCCCTGGAGGGTTTCTTATATTTAGGCATTTTTACTGCCCCAGTATTTGGTCAGTTATACAAGGCTAACTTTGTGCATTTACTGGAAAGGATAAGGCAGGACCTCCAGCGATGGGGAGACCTTCCAATTTCCTGGCGAGGGAGAATAGCACTAATTAAAATTAATGTCCTGCCCCGTCTCCTATACCCTATGAGAATGCTTCCGGTGATGCTGCCGAGGCTGGCACTTTGTAAATTATATGGCTGGTTGGGTTCCTTTATCTGGAATCATAGACAGCCCCTCATTAAGCTGAAGAAGCTACAACTTCCACAGGCAAGAGGAGGATTGGATTTCCCAGATTTTGGGAAATATCAGTTAAGTTCCCTATTAAGTTACATAGCTGATTGGGTCTTGTCTGACCCACAAACAATCTGGCTGGACATCGAGGCTTCTCAAGTAAAATGCCCACTTATTAACCTTTTATTTTCAGACAAGAGGAAAATCATTACAGATCACTGTAAAAACCCTATAATACTAAACACAATTAAAGCTTGGAATATATTGCGGCAAAATGAGGGCAACTCACATAAAACATCCCCCCTATGCTCTGATAGTGGGAGCATGGGGATTTCAACCGGGGTTAACAGATGCCACTTTCAAACTCTGGAGACCCAGGGGTATCTCTCGTTTCGGGGATCTATTTAAAGAGGGGGTCCTGATGTCTTTTGAACAGCTGCGTCAGAAATTCGGATTATACCTAATGGAGACCTCTTTCGATACTTCCAAATTCGAGATTACATACAGAAGAAGACTACATTACTAGATGGTCTTTATAAATCAGATAGAGAATGCAGAGTGCTACAACCAATGGGGGTATCTTCCGTCAGTACTATTTATCATTTACTACGATGAAGTATTGGGAGATATGGACAATCTGCTCAAAACATGGGATCAGGATTTGGGACTAGAAATCTCTATAGAAATGTGGAATGACATTTGGGAAAATGCCAGAAGAATCACCATCTGCAACAGAACTATCCAGCTATCCAGCTGAAGATACTTCATAGGGCCCATATAGCACCGAATCGATTGGCAAAATTTAAGGCAGGAGCATCTCCAATGTGTCCCAAATGTAAAATAGAGGTGGGCACTCTTGTACATTGCCTATGGACCTGTCATAAGATCCATAGATATTGGACTAAAGTAGCAAGTGCTCAGACAGAAATCTTAGGAACGGAAATTAGAGTGGACCCTGTATCTCTCCTTTTGGGCTTTTCGAACTTACCCTCCCTGGATATGCACGGGAAGAGATTATTTTCTATTCTCTCTTTCTGTGCAAGGAAAAATATTTTGGTAAACTGGGTGGCTGAGGCCCCCCTGGACTTTCAAATTGGCACAGATTAATCATGGAATGTATTCACCTTGACTTCCTTACAAATATGGTGCACCAGAAGACCAAATTATTCCATAAAATATGGCAGCCCTTCTTGAATTATATAAATACAGATATTTCGGCTGTCCTAACAAGGGCTTTTATTTAACTGAGATTGCGAACCTGGCTGGTCTGTGGCCCCTTGGGAGAGGAATCCCGCACGAATACGGGTTTTGTTACACTTGATGTTAACACATTCCGAGCATGTATCTCACTACCCAATTTCTGTGTTATCCATCATTTTTTTTCTTTCTCTTATTTGAATAATGTAAGAGATTTAATTATACACTCTGGTTAGTTGTAGGTTAGATTAGTAGTTAGTTGAGTTTTGTTTTTTTCTCTCGGTATTTTTCTTTTGTTACATTTTGGTTATTATTTATTTAAGATTTAATTGTATGTCAATGTTTATGCTTGGGATTTTTTTTATTTTTGTAAACTAGTAAAAATGTTAAATTTTCAATAAAAATATCTATATTAAAAAAACAAGTATAACATCTGCTTTGTGCGAAACTGCTACGTAAGTGTAGTAGTTTCCTGCTTCATACTGTATTGGTCAAAGCTCATGGGTAAATTAAAATTAGTCAGAACTCTTGTTTTGATCACTTTTTCATGACTCCTATTTGAAAGCTCATGTGTGAACATTAGGTCAAATAACTTTATTAGGTTTTGATTTAGATGTGAACGATGGCCACACAGATGAGATATTTGGTTCCTGTATTAAAATTAAAAAGAGGTAATAATGGACTAAATAAATGAGAAAAACTGACAAATGGGTATCAAGTATAAGGTCATCCAATGTGGATCCAAAAAGGAATATGTCAGAGTACTGTCTAAAAGCCGAAAAGCTAGAGGCATCAATGGTCCATAGACACTTGGTTATCTATGTGCATAAATCATTAAAACATCATGGACAGGTATAAACAAAAAGAGACATATGGTATTTATCTGAAGGACTATACATAAATCCCTGATTAAATACCTGGACTATTGTGTTCAATATTGGGCATTATATTTTAGGAATATTTTGGATTGTCAAATTTTTACAAGATTCAAGGGGGAACCAATACAGAAAACCAATGACTGGTCATTATGGAGTCAAGTATCAGAAATATAGGCTAAACATTAGAGCCAGGCTTTTCAGGAGTGGAATTAGGATACATTTTGACATGCAAATGGTGGTAGAATTTCATAACTGTGTTCATTGCAAATGGCATTTGATGCTGGGTCAGTTTTTCAAAATCCAGGATTTATGGATTTTTATTAGCCAAAGGCAAGAAAGGTATATGGATTTAGGTTGCAAATCAGCCACAATCCGGTTGAAAGACAGACCAGGCTTAAAGAGTTAAATGGCCAAGACATGTTCCTATGAAAATTCACTTAATGTCTAAACATACTAAATATCAGGCATGTTGTTTCTTTTGGGGAAATGGATGGGGGTGGGGTGCGTAGGAAATCCTCTTTGAGTTTCCTTGGAAATTGGTTATTTGTCATCATGCTACTCTTACACTCACATTCTCCAGCAGGGGTCAGTGGATGACAATTACAGTCTGGGTACATGCAGGAAGTATAACTACGTGGGCAACGTACAATGTAAGTGTACAGCAGCATAAGTTAGAGGTTTTAAGAAAGAAAGGAAACAAATGAAAAGTTAAATTAAAATATTTCATTATGGAGAGATATTTAATTTTCTTCATATTGATTTATACCTGCAGCATTGTGCTAAAAAAGTATGCAGGTACCCCCAGCAAATTTGCTCACTTGAGTTACCACTGACACCAATAGCTGGGTCATATGAGCCGAATTGTTGATGACCACATCCCCACAAACTCTATGCAGAGCTTGCAATCACATGAGACCAACAGAGAACCCATGTCTGTGGTACAAGGATGTCTGCAAAGGGGACCTTGGATTGATCAGGATTGGACTGGATGCATGGGAAGTCCTCATGACTGACTGAAATGCCTGCAGACAATCATAAGGAAGGGAATGGAAAAAGCAGAGGATTGAAGAAATGACAAGATCATGGCAAACATCTGCCAGTTTTGAGCCAATACTATTGACTGTGTCAGCTGAATGAGGAATAGCCACTCATGAATGGGCCTCTGCAGCTACAACAAACAATGTTCAATCCAGAAATGATATATTCCTTGAAAGCAGTCCATCATCTTCTGAGATAGAAAGGTACTACCAACATTAGTTTTGATAATTGAAGGATATGTTAGAGTTTGATACCAATAGATGTTAGACATGGTAAAAATATAAGTAATTGAATTAAAGTTTATCAATCAATGTCAGTCCCTGTTTGATGTGTCAGATTGTGACATGGTAATGGTAAACTAAGTATCCTGAGCTCAATTAAAGCAATGAGGCATTTATTTTTGTTACTAACGACCTTATCTGTGTCTCTATAGTCAAACCCATCGTTTTCTATAACCAGAACTTGGTCTCTGTATTAGACATTATCACCATCTTCTTATTGCATTGCCTTTACCAAGATTAAACAAAGTTAAAAATCACATAACACCAGGTTATAGTCCAACAGGTTTATTTGGAAGAAACCTCTCTCCCACACACATACACACACCGACTCTCACTCTCTGTCTTCCTTCCCCCTTCCAAACACACGCACAGACACATGCACATAAGTCTATGGGGTGAATTTGCATTTGCAGATACATTCTATTTTGTTCAAAAAACACGCAATCTGTAGGCAGTCAGTCCATGTGATATTTTTTACATTTCTACTTTGGAAATAGAATCAGAATGACTCAAGGTTGGAATACAGACAGACTCTAACCTCACACCTTTAGTGCATTGTCTGAGCTGCGATGTCAGTTTTTTTTAATAAAACTTTAAGTTATCTCGGGAATGTGACTTGAAAGAAGTTCTGGAATTGAAATGCATCGAAACTTGCAATCCATTCTAAGTGATTAAGACTTTTTAAAATATAGATATTTTTATTGAAGAAGAAGATTTTTAAGATTTTTTACAAAAATAATACAAACTAGTATATTTCACTTTACAATATAACAACACCACCAATATGAAACTTTTAAAAACTAACTACTAATCTATTATACAGACAACCAAAATATAAAATAGAGTATCATACATTACTAACAATAAACAAATAGGTAAATAAATAACTAAATACATACTCAAAATAGATTTATATCAAGTCATAACAAAACCTGTATTTATACGGGATTTCACCTCCCGGGGCCCCCGAACCAGCCAGAACCAATACCACTGCTAAACAAAGGCCCTAGACAATATGGCCAAGATACCTATGTCAGTATTGTTCAAAAAGGGCTGCCATGTTCTATAAAATAATTCCATTTTTTGGTGCACCATATTTGTAAGGAAGTGAAGGGGGATATATTCCATGACTAATGTGTAGCAGTTTGAAAGTCCTCGGCGACCTTCGGATACCCAATTTACTAAAATATTTTTCCTCACACAAAAGGAAAGGATAGTGGATAATTTCCTCCCGTTTACATCCAAAGAGGGGAAATTTGCGGAGCCCAAGAGTAGGGACACTGGGTCCAATCCAATCTCCATACCCAAAATCTTTGTCAATGCATTCACTACTCTGTCCCAATACCTACGGATCTTATGGCATGTCCACAGACAATGCGTGAGAGTACCAACTTTGATCTTGCATTTAGGACACATTGGGGATGCTCCTGCCTTGAACTTTGCAAGTCGTTCAGGTGCCATGTGAGCCCTGTGAAATATCTTCAATTGAGTAAGCTGAGTTCTGTTATAGATAGAGATCTTCCTGGCATTTTCCTAGGCATCCTCCCACATTTCTAAGGAGATTTCCAATTCTAATTCTTGACTCCAGGTTTTATATAACCGTTCCGTGTCCTTCGATACCTTATTGCATAGTAGGTGGGAGAGAGTATTGTCCGAGGGTGGACCCATCTGCCGAAGCACTCTCCTTTCCCTATCTGATTTATAAGGATTGATTATCAATGTGGTCTTCTTTTGTATAAAGTCTCGTATTTGAAAATACCGAAAGAGGTCCCTGCTGGGTAGCCCAAATTTCCGGCGCAGTTGTTCAAAGGACATCATGACCTCTCCATCGAACAGATCTCCTAAACAGGAGATACCTCTGGACTGGTCAGCCCTGGCTGGAATCCTAATGTTCCCACTATACGGGTATAAGGGGAGGTTTTTTTGTAGGTTACTCTCATCTTGTCACATTATCCTCCAGGCTTTGATTATATTTAATACAATAGGGTTTTTATAATAATCCGTAATAACTCTCATCTTGTCCATAAATAATAGATTGATGAGGGGACATTTTGCTTCGGAGGCCTCAATATCTAACCAGATTGATTGTGGATCATAAGAGACTCAAACAACTATTTTTAAGATAATAGTGAGCTCAGTTGGTACCTCCTAAACTCCGGAAAGTTCAACCCTCCACTTACTTGTGGAAGCTGCAGCTTTTCTAATTTGGTAAGGGGCCAAATAAAGGATCCGAGCCAACCATAAAGCTTACGCAGTGCCTGTTTCAGCAGCATCAAGGGGAGCATTCTCATGGGGTATAAAAGACGAGGTAAAATATTCATCTTAACTAAGGCTACTCTGCCTAACCAAGATATAGGGAGATCTTCCCAGCATTGAAGGTCCTGTCTTATTTTCTCTAATAAGTGTGTGTAATTGGCTTTATATAGCTGACCAAATACTGGAGTGATGAAAATACCTAAGTACAGAAAACCTCCTAGTGACCACCAAAAGGGAAAACAGGATCCATCCGGAAAATTGGGTATACTGGCAAGACCTCCCAACGGCATGGCCTCCGATTTCATAAAATTGATTTTGTAGCCTGAGAACATACCAAATAAATTGATCATTTGAAATAGTCGGGGCCCAGATGTCAAAGAATCACTTAAGAAAAGGAGGACATTATCCGCATAGAGAGTAATTTTGTGCTTGCCCGGTCCAACCTCTGGAGCCATTATGTTAGGGTCAGTTCGTATAGTTTCCGCCAGCAGCTCGATCACTAGCGTAAATAATAATGGTGAGAGAGGACATCCCTGACGACAGCCTCTGCCGATGCTAAAGCCATCCAAGCTTAAGCCATTGGTGATCACCGCTGCTTTGGGATCATTATATAATACTGAGGCCCATTTAGCAAAGACCTCTCCAACGCAGAAACGTTCCAGTGTATAAAAAAGATATGGCCATCCTACCCGATCGAATGCCTTCTCTGCATCAAGGGAGACAACTAAACTTGGTATCGCTCTCTGCTGGCAAACATGTACCATATTTAAGACTCTTCTAATGTTATTAGTTGATCTACGACCCTTTATAAACCCTGTCTGGTCTTCTTTTATAATGAATGGTAAGACCCTCTCCAGTCTTAATGCTAACATTTTTGAGAGAATTTTGAATCCATATTTAACAAGGATATGGGTCTATATGAGGAGCAGTCTTCTGGGGTCTTTCCCTTGTTAAGAATGAGAGAACTATTTGCTTCTCTCAGCAAAGGCGGGAGGCAGCCCTGACTATATGAATAGTCATACATATTTATAAGTGGCCCGGCCAATTCCCCTATAAATTATTTATAAAATTCAGCCTGGAATCCATCTGGTCTAGGTGCTTTGCCACTCTGAAGCTGCCTCACCGCTTCCTGTACTTCCTGAGTTGTCGGGGGGGGATTCAAGAACAACACCTGCTCCGAGGTTAGGCCTGGGAGGGCCACATTTTTAAAAAAAGACTCCATCTTCTTTGTTCTGTCCTCATTGTCCTGCGACTTATACAATTCAAAATAGTACTTCCTAAAGGCTGCACTGATCTTTTTATGATTAAAAGTCCGGGTACCAATACTCTCTAATAGATGTAATGGCTTGGGAAGCCTTTTTCTTTCTGCCAAGGTACGTTAGATACCTGCCAGGCTTGTCACCGTATTTATATAGTCTCTGCTTCGCAAATAATATCTCCCTCTTTGCTGTTTGACTAAGTGCAGTATTCAAGGTTGCCCTAAGGGCTGTGATCTGCTGTGGTTTAGTAATGGAGGGTCTATCAACATACACTGTCTTAGCTGCCATTAGGCGAGCCTCGAGCAGACGCTGTTCCTCTCCCTTTTGTCTTTTCCGGGTCGCAGAATGTGAGATGACCAGGCCTTGCGCATATGCCTTTGCAGTCTCCCACATCGTCGAGGGGTTACTGGCCGTGCCTGAGTTGATATCCCAGAAGGTTTTAAATTTCTGTGAAAAATATTTTATGAACTTGTCATCCTTCAATAAAAAAGGGTCCATACATCAATGTCGGGGACCTATCCCATCATCAACAGTCTTAAACTCCATATATACTGCAGCATGGTCAGAAATAGTTATATTACCTATTTTACAGGACACTATAGAGTTCAAAAGGGTCGAGGGGACAAAAAGCATATTGATTCTGGTGTGGCACTTGTGTGGGTTAGAATAGAAAGTAAAGTGTCTGCCCTCGGATGGAGACACCTCCACACATCTACCAGCCCCAACTTCCTATTCAGATCTGCCAGCTGCCTAGATCGCAAAGATATGCCCACAGAGTTCCTAGATATCCTGTCCGTCTCTGGGTCAATGATACGATTAAAATCTCCCCCTATGACCCCGAGAGCTTAGAGAACAACTTAGAGAACACTTCCATGACAAATTTAAAAGGATGTGCCGGGGGGGGCAATAAAGATTCAAAATCACGTACTCCTCTCCATATATTAGGGCTTTAATCAATATATACCGTCCAAACCCAACTGGCTTAGCATTTGGAAGAGAAGATTCTTCCGAATAAGAATAGCTACTCCCCTACATTTTGAGCTGCAAGATGAAAAGAGCGCCTGACCAAACCCACCCTGTTGTAGCTTTGAGTGTTCCTTATCAAGTAGATGTGTCTCCTGTAAGAGAGCTACGTCAAATCTTTCTTTTTTTAAGACTTGATAGTTTTTTTTTCCATTTGATTGGCGAGTGGCTCCCCTTGACATTCCAGGTGTACCACCTAAACGAATAGCTAGCCATGATCATCCAGGCAAGCCCGAGACCCCCCAAGAGGAAGAACCCCAGCCAAAAGACATTGAATACAGACCAGAAACAATTCACATATAAAAAAACTCTTTAAAACAATTAAATCAAAACAACTAAGACCTACTCCTAAATAAAAATAACATAAACTATATTTAGAGGGAGATTTTCCCCCTTGCTCACAGGGTTCACTACTACCTTCCAATAACCCCGCCATAACCTCTTCCAGCTAGGGCCCTGCCCTTGGCCCAGGCATTCCAAAGTAAAATAAGTAAATTCCAGTATCTCATAAAATAGAAGTTAAAAGTGGGTGATCCCCCAACCCCCCCACACTATCACCTAGATATACTTAACAAAACAGCACGGGGGGGATCCAAGATGGCGGCAACCCAGTAAGACTGAGTCTATAGTGCTCCTCCCAAGACTTGGGCACAGTGGGTCACCTACCCCCTACCAAGCTCACCAAATCATTTATAATAGTTTTGTAATTTAATTAGTTGTGTAATATTACATTTAAACAATTTAATCCTAAGTTAAAATGACTAAAGGGAAGGGAGCCCGCAGCTCTCAGCAAGCAGGAACCCCTCCCCCACCCTCTCCAGCTGCAGCAGATGCGTCCACAGCCGCCCCGGGGGACTTACCTACAGTAACAAGCCTTGCAGAAATGCTTTCCAAGCTTGACTCGAAGATCGATACTTTTATTGTCGAATCCAGAAATCGTTGGGAGTCGCTCTCGGCCGCGCTGCAGAAGCACGACCGAGAGATTGAAGAAATTCAACGCCGAGTCGGAGGGGCGGAGCTAAAGGCCGCGACCTCCGACACAACCGCTCAATCGGCCGTGGATCAGGTCCGGACTCTCAAGCAGTGAGTCCGGACCTTGGAAAATCATATTGACGACCTCGATAATTGAGGTCGCCGAAAAAATATTCATTTGCTGGGCCTTCCCGAACGGGAAGAGGAAGGCCAGCTTACAGCATTCCTGGAGCAGTGGCTGCCACAACTTTTAAATCTGCAAGCTGGATCAGGCCAGGTAAGGGTGGAATGGGCCTACCGGGTCGCAATACGCGGGCCCGGCTCGAACCAGCGCCCGCGCCCGGTCCTGTTCCGGCTGCAGAGCTACAAGGAGAGGCAGATACTCCTAGAAGCCTCTAGAAATCTCGGAAAAGACCCCCAAGCTATGATCTACAAAGGATCCAAGATCATGCTATTTCAGGACTTTTCCCCGGCTCTGGTTCGAAAGAGGCAGGCATTCGACGAGGTGAAGAAGCGTTTAAGGGACTTAAATGTTCAGTACTCCTTACGCTACCCAGCGATGTTACGCTTTAACCATGAAGGATCCGTATATAACTTTGGATCACCAGAAAAGGCTAAGGAATTCTTGGACTCTCTTAGATAAACTGTAGGACATAATGGATGCTGGTCTGCCTTTCCCCTCCGCTTTGGTTTATGTCCCCTCCTTTTTTTTTCTTTCTCTTACCTTACTGCTTAATATTATCATGGGGGGTGGGGAGAGGGATTTGATTTTCTCCCCCCCTCCCTTGGAGTTGTTTTCTGTTATTATTTTATGTATATATGAGGGATGTATGTATATGTGTGTGTATGTGTGTATATATGTGTGTATATATATATAT
>NC_057720.1:66938843-66985704 GCF_004010195.1 Chiloscyllium plagiosum
TTTTAAACTCTGGTGATCCAGGGGTATCTCATGTCTCGGGGATTTATTTAAGGATGGGGTCCTGATGTCTTTCGGACAGCTGCGTCAGAAATTCGGATTACCCAATGGAGACCTCTTTCGATACTTCCAAATTCGAGATTTTATACAGAAGAAGACTACGTTATTAGATAGTCTTTATAAATCCGATAGAGAATGTAGTGTCCTACGACCAGTGGGGGTATCTTCCGTCAGTAATATTTATCATTTATTACATGATGAAGTATCGGGAGATATGGATAATCTGCTTAAAACATGGGTTCAGGATCTGGGACTAGAAATCTCCACAGAAACGTGGAATGATATCTGGGAAAATGCTAGAAGAATTACTATTTGTAACAGAACCCAGGCTATCCAGCTGAAGGTACTTCATAGGGCCCATATAGCACCGGTTCGATTGGCAAAATTTAAGGCAGGAGCATCTCCAATGTGTCCCCAATGCAAAATAGAGGTGGGCACTCTTGTACATTGCCTATGGACCTTCATAAGATCCGTAGATATTGGACTAAAGTAGCAAGTACCCTGACAGAAATTTTAGGAACGGAAATAAAAGTGGACCCCGTATCTCTCCTCTTGGGCTTTTCGAACTTTCCCTCCCTGGACATGTACGGGAAGAGACTATTTTCTATTCTTTCTTTCTGTGCAAGGAAAAATATTTTGGTGAACTGGGCGGCTGAGGGCCCCCCTGGACTTTCAAATTGGCACAGATTAATTATGGAATGTATTCCCCTTGACTTCCTTACAAATATGGTGCACCGAAAGACCGAATTATTTTATAAAACATGGCAGCCCTTTTTGAATTACATAAATACAGATATTTCGGCTATCCTAACAAGGGCTTTTATTTAATTGAGATTACAAACCTGGCTGGTCCGAGGCCCCTCGGGGGAGGAATCCCGCACGAATACAGGTTTTATTATATCTGATGTTAACACATCCCGAGCATGTAAGAGACTTAAATATACACCCTGGTTAGTTGTAGGTTAGATTAGTAGATAGTTGAGTTTTGTTTGTTTGTTTTTTTTTTCTTTTCGGTTTTTTTTTGTTGTTTTGTTTTTTTTTGTCAAATTTTGGCTATTGTATATTTGAGCTAATTGTATATCAATGTTTATATCTGAGAGTTTTGTTTATTTTTGTGAACTTGTAAAAATGTTAAATTTCTAATAAAAATATCTATTAAAAAAAAACAAAACTGCACAAGATAAAAGTATATAAGATTACAAAATTACAATCCCAGCAAGTATTAAGCAACTAAATAAGAAAATAAAAACACTACAAGACATCCCTCAATAATCAGATAAACCACACAAGCTATAGATAAGAGACTGAAGAAAGAATAAGGAACGAGCCCCTCCACCCCCAAAGGGAGGATGGAGGAAAGAAAGAGGAAGAAAGAAAGAAGGAAAGACAAAGGGGAGCAAAATAAAGTTGTTGTCCATACAATTCAAGTCCTGCAGTCTATTTTAGAGCGTCCAGGAATTCTTTTACTTTTTCTGGTGATCCAATGTTTTATGCAGATCCTCCATGACTGAAATGCGGCGTTGCCGGATGTCGCATGGAATATTGAATATTTAAGTCTCTCAGATGCTTCTTCATCAAATACCCTCCACTTGCAGACCACAACCAGAGAAAAGTCCTGAAACAACATTATCTTGGAGCCCTTGCACATCATGGCATGGGAATCCTTCCCCAAGACTCTGGAGGCCTCCAGCAGCATTTGTTTTTCCCTATAATGTTGAAGTTGGACTAGGACTGGGAGGGGGCGCTGGTCTGACCCAGGCCTGTGTACAGCAATCAGGTGGGCCCGCTCAACCCGTACCCGGCCCAGCTCCAACTCCAATTTCAGCAGCTGTGGGAGCCATTGCTTCAGGAAATCCACAAGCTGGTCTTCCTCCTCCCATTCGGGAAGGCCCAGCAATCGAGGTCGTCGATATGTTCCTCCAGGGTCTGGACTCACCGCTCCAGAGCCCGGACCTGACCCACAGATGACTCAGCAACAGTGTCCGAGGCCGAGGCCTGTTGCTCCGCCCCTCCGATACGCTGCCCAAGTTTCCTGATCTCTCGGTCATGCTTCTGCAGCATGACTGAGATTGACTCTCCCACCTGGACCGGGTCTCGTCAATGTACGCCCGATCTTCTCTCGGAGTTTAACGAGCCTTTGCCCTTAGTCATTTTTTAAAAAGCACCAAACTGTTAATGTTTGATGCAAAATGGCTAAAGGTGCTGGGTAAAAACTATTTTAAATAGTTTAACAGGTGAAGTGAGGGTAGGCACCCCACTCTGCCTGAGTCTTGGGCAGAGCTCTGCAGACTCAGACCTACTGGGTCACCACCATCTTGGATCTCCCCAGTGATTAGGACTTAACAGCAATTTGGGTTTGTTCAATACATCGTATCAGTAGTATGACACTTTGATCTTTTATATAAATTCTGTGTCCCATAATCCTGCCCCACTAGCTACCTGATGAAGGAACAACGCTCCAAAAGCTTGTACTTCCAAATAAACCCGTTGGACTATAACCTAGTGTTGTGTGATTTTTTACTTTGTTCACCCCAGTCCAACACCAGCACCTCCATGTCAAGAATAGACAGGCAGCAGGGATCAAACCTGATCTATGTAACTCAGCACCAGGGTGAAACATCAACCGAGTCACTATCGACTTTGAATGAAATGTTGAACAAAATAGTTCTGCATAAAAAGTGACTCAAATATCAATATGTCACTGACTGTGGACCCTTCACTTCAAATTATTATTGCTTTGCTGCAGCCTACTAATTAAGGTGGAGAAGATCAGAGATCATATATTTAAGTTATAAAAGTGTAGAGGTAGGTCATCTATTATGCACTGCTGCAGTAACAGTAGCATTGTCATATCGGCACCATTACTGAAGTCAGGCCACTGTAGACAAATGTGAACAGGCAAATATATTAAATTATCACAATGGAAAAGACCAGCAGGTCCACTGAGCCAATCCTGACACCGGCATTGGCATGGGCATTGTACAGACACCCATACCCACACGCACACATTCACCCCTCTACCCCTGGCACTGATCTTATAATCTGCTGGTAGAGAAAAAAGGTTTAAGATGCCCAAGAACAATAAAAAAAACTCTTAGTTAATCAACACAAGATCATGAGATCACATAAGTCATACATGTAGTCAGAGAGTTATTGCAGCACGAAGGAAGAGGCTATTCAGCCTGTTGGTGCTTGATATTTTACCTACCTTTTATGATGTGACCTGTTGAGATCTTATTGAATGGTGGAAAAAGCTTGAAGGGCCTGATAGCCGACTCCAAAGTCTTATGTTTCTATGTTGACTATTCTCTGGCAGATGTGGAACTATCCAGCATCTAATCTACCTATACTTTCATAACTTAAATACATGACCTCTGATCTTCCTCAACCTAATTAGCTGAAATAGTGCCTCGGAAGGAAAAATATCAAACAATGTAATCATTTTTTATATCTTTCAAAATATCTCCAAAACAATACATTTCTAAAGGGAAGACACCCACCATTTAAATCTTTCAGAATAGTTTTAATCTTTCAATTTGAATAATTGTCATAGCCTTCTTCAGAATTTCCCAGAACTTCTGGATAGTCCACGAAAGAGAAGATCCAAACTGAATGCAGCATTCCGAACACGGTTTAGCCAGGAGAAGACAAATTGCTTTACATTGAATAGTTCTATCTCGGCAACCAAATATTCGATTTGCTTAGTTACATTTTCTCAACTCTTGCCATGATGTTTTGGAGAGTTATGAGCAATTATAACTGAGTTTAATTAGGAATCGTGCATTGTGAAAGCACACTTGGTTTCTATCCTGCTCCCCCCCCCCCCCAATACACTCTACGTGTTTAATTACATTAAAGAATAATTGTCAGATTCTGGTTTAATCACCAAACTTATTTAAATTTGTTCTACTGCAGAGTTCTGACATTGACAAATTGTGTGCTATCAGAAACTTTGCACACTTACACAGATGGCATTGCGATAGTGACTTCATATCAATAATGATCATGGACTTCACTTTGAATGATTCTGGATACCTGGCTACTTTTTAAAGGTCAGTGAAAGATATTGGAACTTGTTTTAAAAACAAAGCATCTCTTTAAAGTCACAAGTCTTGTGGTAACTGCTTGTTTACTGTGGACCTGCTGCCTGAGTTTAAGACTGTCGGGTTGCAGATTCGGCTTTGGGGGTCATTTGGATTTTCCAATTGGTGGCCAACCTAAGGAAGGAAGAGAGATTCCTGGCCCAGCTCTTCTGTTTTTGAAAAATTCCTTGTTGTGGACTCAGTGTGGTAGCTAGAGTCCCAGTCTAGTTTGAACACAGATTGCCTTCATGGAATCCTCAATATTGTTTCCTGAACAAGACGTATCAGCAAAGATCCTAGAGATATCTGCCTGTCATCAGTCTTTGCATGCAAAAATGTTTGATAGCCACATTTGAACAGTTCACATCTTATCCTCTTTCTGCCATCAAGAACTAAGACAAATTCGACCAATGCATTTTCTCCCCAAACTGCAAAGAGAGAACCTTTTTAAAAAATTTTCTTTATTCAGTGTGTGTCTGAGTGTTTATTTGGGTTATGTTTATGAAGATGTGGGTGTTCTATACCTTTAAGAGAGTTAAAAGCGAGAAGAACTACCTGACACAGCACCGATAGTTCTGAATAAGGTAACAACGTAACACTGGGTCAAAAACTATATTAGCTGGTTGCCTGGAAATGACAAGACAGATTTGAATTAAGCCAATCAATTTAAATTATACCCTGAAAAATATCAAATTACAATCAAGTTTGAATTTAGTTTATTGGCAATCTTAAAAGCCGATGACACAATCCGATGCTTTGGGGGTATAAGACCAGAAAAAAATTGAACAGTTGGGAGGAGAACCACCAAGCCAACGACATCTGCAGATTGCCCAGAGAATAGTTCTCTTAAAGGTACCTTTATTGTGACCTATGAAGCATAATCCCTAAGAAGACGACGACACAGGAAGATCCAAATAGAAGATTCAACAGCTGGCTGGTTTTTGAAACTTGAATTTCTGGTAACTCTTAATCGGGGCTTTTATCAGACTGATATTATAGAAGGAAAGGTAAAATATAGGTTAGAGGAAGGAGTTGTAAATAGTTGTGAGTTAATTATTCTCTGTTATACTTTAAGAAATAAAGTTGTTAATTTTTACTTTAAATAGATCTTGGCCTCTCGAATTGTCACAGATTACTGCACTGTGTTGCTGGTTTAAATTAAGCAGGACGGTTTACCCCATGTCGTAACAGTTATTTAGAGGGGTAAAATTTTATATTTTCATATTACAAACTAAATTCATTAACCAGTTTTGCATCATCATTTAATAATTTTGTTTAAAGTAAATAAATAATGTTGTGCTCATTAAAGAAAGTTGATGGATCTTTTGTTTTAAAACTACATTCGAGAAATGGATTATATCGGGACCCAAGTAACACAATTATGTTGTGACCTGTGGATTACTGGAACTAATGAAAAATAGTTCACTTTCCAATCATGGTCATAGCAACATTCATAAAGATATTAAAAAGCATTGGCCCAGGAACAATTAGAGTCATAGAGATGTACAGCATGGAAACAGACCCTTCGGTCCAACCCGTCCATGCCAACCAGATATCCCAACCAATCTAGTTCCACCTGCCAGCACCTGGCCCATATCCCTCCAGACCCTTCCTATTCATATACACATCCAAATGCCTCCTAAATGCTGCAATTGTACCAGCCTCCACCACATCCTCTGGCAGCTCATTCCATACACATACCACCCTCTGTGTGAAAAGGTTGCCCCTTAGGTCTCTTTTATATCTTTCCCCTCTCAACCTAAACCTATACCCTCTAGTTCTGGACTCCCCGGCCCCAGGGAAAAGACTTTGCCTATTTATCCTATCCATGCCCCTCATAATTTTGTAAACCTCTATAAGGTCACCCCTCAGCCTCCGACGCTCCAGGGAAAACAGCCCCAGCCTGTTCAGACTCTCCCTGTAGCTCAGATCCTCCAACCCTGGCAACATCCTTGTAAATCTTTTCTGAACCCTTTCAAAATTTCACAACATCTTTCCGATAGGAAGGAGATCAGAATTGCGCGCAGTATTCCAACAGTGGCCTAACCAATGTCCTGTACAACCGCAACATGACCTCCCAACTCCTGTACTCAACACTCTGACCAATAAAGGAAAGCATACCAAACGCCTTCTTCACTATCCTATCTAACTGCGACTCCACTTTCAAGGAGCTATGAACCTGCACTCCAAGGTCTCTTTGTTCAGCAACACTCCCTAGGACCTTAGCATTAAGTGTATAAGTCCTGCTAAGATTTGCTTTCCCAAAATGCAGCACCTCGCCATTATCTGAAATAAACTCCATCTGCCACTTCTCAGCCCATTGGCCCATGTGGTCAAGATCCTGTTGTAATCTGAGGTAACCCTCTTCGTTGTCCACTACACCTCCAATTCTGGTATCATCTGCAAATTTATTAACTGTACCTCTTATGCTCACATCCAAATCATTTATGTAAATGACAAAAAGTAGAAGGCCCAGCACTGATCCTTGTGGCACTCCACTGGGCATAGGCCTCCAGTCTGAAAAACAACCTGCCACCACCACCCTCTGTCTTCTACCTTTGAGCCAGTTCTGTATCCAAATGGCTAGTCCTCCCTGTATTCCATGAGATCTAACCTTGCTAATCAGTCTCCCATGGGGAACCTTGTTGAACGCCTTACTGAAGTCCATATAGATCATATCTACTGCTCTGCCCTCATCAATCTTCTTTGTTACTTCTTCAAAAAACTCAATCAAGTTTGTGAGACATGATCTCCCACGCACAAAGCCATGTTGACTATGCCGAATCAGTCCTTCCCTTTCCAAATACATGTATATCCTGTCCCTCAGGATTCCCTCCAACAACTTGCCCACCACCGAGGTCAGGCTCACCAGTCTATAGTTCCCTGGCTTGTCTTTACAGTCCCTCTTAAATAATTCCTGCAGGACACCCCTGATAACCAACTTCCAAACATATTTATGTACATTAAACTACAATTTTCTGCCTATATGAATGGAAATAATTTCTAATCCATGCCAGGTTTTATGAACCTGGTGTTTCTTGTCTCTGACTTACAACTTTATATTTTCATATTCCAAAATCAGCACCACACCAGCATCTTTCCAAACTGAGAGAATGATCCCAGAACCCAATAAGCTGTTAAGGATAAGGTCAAGGCTCTTTCAAGTCAGTTCCCATGTCATTTATTTAAGATGCTTTATTTTGAGATATCTTCCTCTCTATTGTAAAACTATCAATTTTCGTTTACAATGCAAGTCACATCTGATTGTTGGATAACATCCAGAGGAATGTGAACTGACGTAAAATAATCATTGAACACCTTTGCCACAGCTGAAATTCCAATCCATTTTGTCCTGAAGTGTCTGTCAGTAATACTAAGAAGTCCTAAATAGTCATTCAAAAAACTTTATCATTACTTCTGTAATTATCAATGATTTTCCTTCCCATTGTTCTCTAAACTGCTCTAATCGTTACTTCTGTTACCATTGATTGTGCCGTGATACTTATCTCTATTTCCTTGTCAGCTATTTAACTTCATCAATGTTTTGCCATATTCTTAAAATGTCCAATATTTAGATTCTCTAATGATGCATAGAGCAGTAACTCAATCAATTTATTTCTAATATTACTTGTATTTGTATAAAAATATTTTAACAGTCTAATTGTTAGCGGAATAAAGGTCATTTTTTTCTTTTAGCACCATCTATTTACAAACAATTATTTCACCTATATTAAGTTAATACTATTAATGCCCCCAATATCAGATCTTTTAAAAATCTATTCAGCAATTTAGTGTGATCATATCACAAGTTTAATTCTGATATTCTATGGCCCCAGCTCAAGATATTATTGAGTATATTGGCCTCACTGAGAATGTGACTATCACATGATTGTACGAGAACAGTGCTGTTCAAAAAGTGCACCTTCCCCAAATAACATCACTTTTTATGATGTGTGTATTTCCTTGACAGGTTCATTTAAGACAAGCTACATCCAATGTAGAAAATTAGAGTAAATAGAGGAAGTAAAGATAAACTTTTTCCAAACATGGAAATGACAATAACCAGCGGTCACAGATTTAAGATGATGAAAAGAACTGGGGCAACATGAGGAAAAACCTTTTTATTAACAAAATGAGTACTTTGAATTTGGAATTGTACCGCTTAATAGGGTGATGGAACACAATAGCTTTCAGGAAGGAATTTGATAAATACTTTAAAAGAAATTGCAGGGAAATAGGGAAAGAACTAGGAGTGGGACTAAATGGCTTGTGCTTTGAAAGAACCAGCACAAACATGATTAGCTGCACTAACCTATAATAGGAAAATTAACACAACAAGAATTTCACAGAGACAAAAAAACTGCAGATGCTGCAATCCAAAGTAGACAAATAGGAGGCTGGAAGAACACAGCAAGTTAGGCAGCATTCAGAGATGGAGAAGTCACTGTTTCGAATATTAACTGCTCTTTAGGGTTAATTTCACAGAAACTGGGATTTATCGCTGCACCGAGTTTCCTGCTAATGAGGCATTAAAAAAGACTTTACAAAATGGCCACCCTCCAAAAAGCCAGGTCTCCAAACTGATTAATACACCATTACAACTGGAAACATACAATTATCTCATGTCCTTATAGCAGGACCAGCCCTATGATAGCAATCAACATGAGAATTCCAGCCAAAACACAAATACCAATGAAGACAATGTCACTGGTATCTTGCATTCTGGAAAGGTCTGATCCATCTACCACCTTCAACTCATCAGAGTTGGAATCCTCAAGATTGACAGCTTGCTGTTGGAGCTGATACAGTTCTGTATCTGTAATGATGTCATACGAAGCTGCTTTTCTCTTGAGGTCGCATTGCACTTCATATTCCTGGCTATCTTCCCGTGTTCCATTAGAAACCTTTATGTACAAAATATTCACAAAGATGGTGACATTTCCTCTTCTCTGCAAAGGCAAGAGAAAACAGATTAGTAATGTCTATTGCACATGGATTAACTCTGAAAGACATAGAGACAAAGAAACAAGCTTCTTGTGTTTGGGAATTTGGAGAAGATTTGTAGCTCAGGATGGATTAGGTTGTAAATTTGCTTACTGAACTGGTAGATTTGTTCTCAGACAGACATTTTGTCACCATGCCAGGTAACATCATCAGTGAGCCTCCAGTGAAGCCTTGCTGTTCTGTCCGGCTTGATATTTATCTGTTTCAGTTTGTTGTGGTAAGTGATATCATTTCTGGTTCTTCCTTGAGAGGTTGGTAAATGGGGTACAAATCTGTGTTGGAAATGTGTTGCTGGAAAAGCGCAGCAGGTCAGGCAGCATCCAGGGAACAGGAGAATCGACGTTTCGGGCATAAGCCCTTCTTCAGGAACCTGTGTGTTTGTTAATGGAGTTCAGAGTTGAATACCAGGCTTCTAGGAATTCCTGTGCATGTCTTTGTTTAGCCTGTCCCAGGATGGATGTATTGTCCCATCGAACTGGTGTCCCTCTTAATCTGTGTGTATGGATACCAGTGGCTAGTTTTGGTGGCTAGTTGGCACTCATGTATCCTGATGGCTAACTTCCTGCCCATTTGTCCAATGTAATGTTTGGTGCAGTCCTTGCAGGGTATTTTGTATATGATGTTTGTTCTCCTGGTTGTTGGTATGGGGTCCTCTAAATTCATCAGCTGCTGTCTCAGTGTGTTGGCAGGTTTGTAGTGTACCATGATACCTAGGTTCTAGATTAGAGTGGTGCTGGAAAAGCACAGCAGTTCAGGCAGCATCCGAGGTGCAGGAAAATCGACGTTTCAGGCAAAAGCCCTTCATCATGATACCTAGGGGCTGGAGTAGTCTGGTCTTCATTTCAGAGATGTCTTTGAAGATCACATTGAAACAGCTCCTGATGAATTTAAAGGACCCATACCAACAACCAACAGAACGAACATTATATACCAAATACTCTGCAAGGACTGCACCAAACACTACTTTGGACAAACGGGCAGGAAGCTAGCTACCAGGATACATGAGAACCAACTACCCACCAAAAGACATGACCAACTATCACTGGTATCCATACACACAGATGAAGAGGGACACCAGTTCAACTGGGACAATACATCCATGTTGAGACAGGCTAAACAAAGATACACGCGGGAGTTCCTCGAGGCCTGGCATTCAAACTGGAAATCCATTAACAAACATATCGATTTGGACCCCATTTAGCAACCTCTCAGAAACAGAACAGGAAATGGTATCACCCACCACAACAGATCAAGACAGATAACTATCAAGCGGAACAGAATACCAAGGTTTCATTGCAGGCTCACTGATGATGTTACGTAGCATAGTGACAAAACATCTGAGAACAAATCTACCAGCTCAGTGAGCAAACTTACACCCCGAAGCTTCTTGAGTATTGTTGGAGCTTTTGGAACATTTAAAATTCATATACCTGGATGGTATATGAATAGGAATAGTTTGAGGGATAGGGCCTAATGTTGGCAAATGGGAGTAGGTCATACTGGGATATCTGGTCAGCATGAACTCACCCAGGCAAATGGGGAATATTCTATCATACTTTTGAATTGTGCTTTGTAGATGGTGGTCAGTCTTTGGGCAGTCAGGAGGTGAGTTATTCGCCACAGTATTCCTAGCCTCTGTTCTGCTCTTGAAGCCACTGTGATTATATAGCGAGCCCAGTTGAGTTTCTGGTCAATGGCAACCTCCAGGATATTGATAGTAAGGAACTCAGTGATGGTAACGCCATTGAGTGTCAAGGATCGGTAATTAGATTGTATCTTATTGGAGATGATCATTCCCTGGCATTTGTGTGATGCACATTCATGAGGGGTATAGATAAGGTGATTAGTCAAGGTCTTTTTCTTAGGGTAAGGGAGTCCAAAACTAGAGGGCATTGGTTTAAGGTGAGAGGGGAAATATTTAAAAAAGGACCTGAGGTGTAACCTTTACATGCAGAGGTCTGTGTGTGTATGGAACAAGCTGCAGAGGAACTGGTAGAAGTGGGTACAATTACAACATTTAAAAAGCATCTGAATTGGTATATGAAAAGGGAAGGTTTAAAGAGATATGGGTCAAATGCTGGCAAATGGGATGTCAGATTGGGATGTCTGGTTGGCATAAACAAGTTGGACTGAAGGATCTGTTCCATGTTGTATGATTCTATGACGCTAAATGTCACTTGACACTTGTTAGTCCAAGCTTGCATACTGTCTAGATCTGGTTGCATTTAAACATGAACTGCTTCAGTATCTGAGGAGTTGCAAATAGTGCTGTACATTGTGCAATCATTCAGCAAACATCCAAGTACCTGGGTCTTTGTTCCACATGCATCAAATCGTGAGATTATCTTGTATGCAGAGCCAAAAGCCTGGGCAGTACAGCCCTGGTTTCCTAGATAAATGTTGCTTCGACTGAGTAAAGGAACAGCCTGTACAGCAATCTGAATCTGGAAATCTGTTCTCGTGCAGCTGATGTTCATGGGAACGACTGAAACAAATAAAATAAGTAAAGCTTAGTTAAACCTCAATAGTTCTGGCTGCATTGATTACACAGAATAATTCACAGAATGCTGTACAGCACCTGTTGACTCAGTGGCAAATACACTTTCCAGTGTGATACTCGGTTTGTGAGTCAGTTGGCAAATTGCCTGCTCCGAATTATCAATATTGATGATGCTGGTAGTTAGATTGGAACAGCAGATAATGGAGCCTCTATATAATGGGTTTTCATATGTCACAATGGAGTGTCAGTCTTAAATTTTGTACTCGAGTCTCAGGAGTGGAACTTCTACCCAAAGTCTTCTAACTTAGAGTTGATATGCTATTCTATCAGAAGTGTTAGTCCATAACTGAAACTACCATTCCCACCAATGATGCTACCTTTGTCCATTAGATATCTCATTGGATAAATTACCACCCAGATTCCACACATCCAATAACTCCTTGCCATGATGAGCCCTCTACTTACCACCATTGTATGATACATGGAAGCCACGAGAGGCTGTATTCCTATCAGCAGATAACACAAATAAAAGTCGGTTCCCATTGGACAGGAGTGAAGAGGGTGAGTTCCGACCACACCATTTCCCTAGCAATGTATCAGTCTCACTTTCTCCATCAAAAACTGCAAGAAAATCATAGTCACAGGCGTCTGTCAGGCTATCCCTGTCCTCCAACTCAAAATCATTTACGTGAACATTAATCCTGTAACCAAGAGGTTGCTGGATTGTCCAGTGACAGTTGATGTTATTCGGGTAAATGTTTGGATAGCGTGGGCTAGAGAAATTCCCTTTAATGGCCGTGAATATTTGCTGACATTCACCTGGGAAAAATGAGACACAAAGTATCAATATTAGCTCTTAAAAATATGATTACAAATAACTGGGCATTTGTAAAGTTAATTACTAAACAAAATGGCTTCTGCCTAGAATTGACAGTGATTCATCATGAATCTGTGAATGTGAAGAAATTGTTTTTCAAGTTGGCTATGTTGGTTGATAAGCTTTGCATTCCTCAAATCAAGGGAATGTTAAAGACTGGAAATGTAACATTTCCAGAACTCCTGATGTCACCCTATGGGTAACAAATCACAGATTGGTGCAGTCAATTATCTGTCCTAACATAGTCTCAAAATTCCTCAGATTCCAGTAGTGAAACCAAGATTTCATTCATCTCTATTGGACCCCCGCTGCCTCCTCAGATACTTGGCTTCCTCCTATACTGACTCTTATAGAGTCTGCAGTGACAGAGGTAACCAAATTAGCATGGGACAAGTAGACAAGAGCATAACTTTGCACAGGCCTGTGGCACTCAACTGAGTAGAAGGCCATCTATCCCATTCTTTACCCATCACACACTAACCCTCTTCCTACAACTGATCATAGTTCTATCAGTCCACTAAGCTGGAGAGAAATCCTGAAAATTTTGTTAGAACATACATGTAGGGACTTTGAGAGTCCAGACTG
Source organism: Chiloscyllium plagiosum (assembly GCF_004010195.1). Taxonomy (NCBI): domain Eukaryota; kingdom Metazoa; phylum Chordata; class Chondrichthyes; order Orectolobiformes; family Hemiscylliidae; genus Chiloscyllium; species Chiloscyllium plagiosum. The sequence continues at coordinate 66,951,949 of NC_057720.1, forward strand.
CCAGATCTGCATTGCATTAGTGGAGCTTATATCCACACTTGTTGATATCCTCTAGCAAAGTAACATGCTTGAGACAGGTAACTTCATCTGTTGCTCAAATGTTTGGGATACCTTCTGTCCTCAGGTTAATTTGAGCCAGATTGGACACCTTTCAGAGCTGGAAAAGGCAGCATTTCAACAATCTTGATTTTGAAATATATCAAACAATGATTTGATCATGATAACCATTATCACACAGGATTATTTTGACGTGCCCTATTTCAACACTAAGCTTACACTGTGGTCATATCATTATTGGGTGTGCTTGAAATTACACTGGAAATCAATTTAAGATTATTAGTTAGGCTCCAAGTAGGATTCAATTGTACATGTTTGAATGTACATATATTCACACACAGGATCCTGTTCTTTGCAGGCCAAGACAATTTGTTCATACATTTCACCTTTTCACTGAGGAAAGAATTATGGTGACTGCCAGTTTCTGCTGCATTCTCCATAACAATACTTTATCCAATCATAGTCTACCTGGTCTAATTTTAATAAACTAGCTAGGACTAGTAGTTAACAGTTCCTGCTGCATCTCCATGTTAACACTGCTCAATTAATCAGTATCCTCTTCTCATGCTGTGTAAATTGATGTTACCTTTCTAAGCTTGGCTTCTTGTGTCATAGGCAAGACAAAATCTTCAACTTCCTTTATCTTTTCAGCAATATTTGAGTATTTACTCTGGTATCCAAATGTTTGCTATTTTACTTATCCCTCCTAGTTCAATTTTATAATTAAGCCCTATTGTAAATGTATTGTATAGTGTGTTATTTAATAACACTAATCTAAGAGACCAGATGTCTGTCTTTTAGATCCTTCAACCTGAGACTCCATCAGCCTGTTTTGGAATATAAAAGATTCCAAAGTAGTATAATCAAGGAGAGCAGGAGCGGTATCCCTGTTGTCATGGCTAATATTTATGTCTCATTCAACACCACAAAAAACAGATTATCTGTTCATTAGGATACTGATATTGTGACAGTTTAGTGAGTGCATATTGCCTGCTTTGTTTCTTGCATTATAACAGTGACAGTTCAAAAGTACTTAGTTAGCTGTAAAATGCTTTATAACATCCAATGGTTCAAAGAAAAACTCCATCAACTCAAGTCTGTCTTTATTTTTCTTTCTATCTGCAGATTTTGACTGAGGTAGTCAAAATTAGCCACAGTTTTTTAAGCTAAAGAAAGAAATTCCCATTCCTGAATTTAGTCTGGGTAGTCCTGATGGGAACAGCACATCCAAATGTCAAGGGATCAGCACTCACTATTGTACATGTTACTAAATTAAAGACACAATGTTAAAAGCACATCTTCTTGTTTGACATAGACCACATATTATGAATGATCAATTGAGTATCAAAGAATAGTTAACATTATTGAACAAAAATGTAATAATATTTCTATAGTCAAAGATTATGACTTCCAATGGGGAATAATTTCGAACTTAATCAGGCTGGTTGATGAAACTGGTAAACACAAGGAAAATCTGAAAAGGCTGTCATTAAAAAAGTAGATGGTTTTTTTTTCAGAACAATGTCAACTTATACTATCTTTTATTGAAACTTGGTTACATATCTTACCTGAAAAGTAAAATGCTTTGAAGCCCTTTGCACCAATATTGAAATCTGATTTAAAGACAACCAGGAGTTCACTGCTGCTGGAAATAATGTCCGGAGGCTTTGATCCACCACAATAGTGACCCCAGTGTCTGTCTTTCATGCTGGATCCATCAAATAAGGCAACGTAGTCAAAGCTACAGTCCTCATTGTTTTCCAGGTGAAAGTCATAGAAGATCAGATTGACCACTGATTGATTGGAGACTCGAATAATCCAGTGACATTCTGCATTATTGGGGTAATTATCTGGGTACTCAGGGCTAGACAGCACTCCAGACAGACCTGTTAGCACTCCCCCACATATATCTGAAAAAAAGCTTGATTTGAAACTTCAGTTTAAATTGAAAGGTTTGATGCCCTTGCTTTTCAAATTATTTAATAAATATATGTTTCCCTTATGTAAGTCATTTCCCACACATTTCGTCAAAATCTTAATGCTGCTCCAATGCTCCCATTTTGCCATTTTCTGAGAGGTATACAACATCAAATTGATTTTCACTTCTACTCGCTATTGGGCGAAGGACTGACCAAAAACAGGAGGAAGCATGCATGAAATTGTACCAACCTACAACTTGTGGATATATTCTAGCAAAGTAGCATGTTTGAGACAGCTAACTTCATCTGTTATTCAGAATTTCATTCATTTTTATTGGACCCTCGCTACCCCATCAGATCCTTGGCTTCCTCCTATATTGACTCTCACTTACAACACCCAGTTAATGTATTGCTTTTTCGAAGAGTCCAATATTACTGATTCTAGTGTCAATCACACTGTAGTGTTTAAAGACTTTGACTGAAAAACACAAGATCTGTGTCTGTGTGGGAAGGTTATCAAGCAATAACAACTTGCATTTATGTATCAACAGTAATATTGTGAAATATCCGAAGGCCTTGAATATTAGTGATTATCCAACAGAATATGTCACTGAGCTGTGCAAGGAAATATCATGATAGTTGACCAAATGTTTGGTGAAAGAGGTGGGTTTTAAGTAACATTTCAGAGGAGAGGGACAAGCTACTTCTTGTTGAGACAATTGAATGTGCAAGCACCAAAGAGTAGTAATTAAAATTGGGGATACTCAAGAGACTGTAATTGGAGAAGTTCAGAAATCTAAGCGGTTTTTGGGCTGGAGGATATAATAGAAGTAAGAAGGAAGTGGCACGATTTGAAAACAAGAATTAAAATTTTTAAATTGAAGCATTGCTGAACTGGAAGCCAATATAGATCAATTAGCACATGAATATAGAGGATTTAGTGAGAGTTGAGATAAAGGCAGCAAAAATTTTGGATGAGCTAAAAATTACAGAGGATGCAAGATGGGAGACTGGCTAGGAGATCATTGGCATAATTGAGCTCGAAGGTAACACAGGCATGGATAAGAGTTTTAGAAACTGATAAACTAAGGCAGGATAGATAATACAATAAGTAATTATTTGAACAAAACTATTACTCGTTCCAATTTGTTATTATTTTGTTTTTTACCTTAGGCTTTCTTTCAGGCAGTCTTTTCAACATTGGGATGTGTTAGAATTCTATTTTTTATGTGAGTAATTAATTTGAAATTATTCATTTTTAACTAAGACTCTAAATACATCAGCCTCAAAATATTCAAAGACTTGGTTTCCACTACCTTTACATGAAGAGAGTTCCAAAGACTCATGACCATCTATGAGAAATATATGTTGCCTAATTTCTGTTCTAATAGGGCAATCTCTTACTTTTAAGCAGTGTTAAGAAGAAACATCTCCTCCATATTTTTTCTGTCACCTCTTACTCTTCTTATCTCCAGCTGATGCAAGTCTAGTCTTCCTCACCTTTGTTCATAAGACAACTGATGGTATGCTCTGCAAGATTTATTTCTGCATCCTTCAGCTCAAAACAATTTCTGCTCACATTGACATTGCAAGTATAAGCTGACAAGTAGACCTTGATGAATGACAGGATTAACATCTCATTCATTAACCAAAGAGATTTAGGGATAAAGAAATAAACAGAAAAGGAATTGAGATAGAGAAGGAATTAAACAGGGTGAATTCAATGCCAAATCAAGTTGAGAAAGAGAAATAAAGGACAGGATTTTTCAGATGGCAAAGTTTCCCACTCACCACCATGAGGAACATTCATTGGCTGGAGATGGGCCTTTTGCTTGAGTATGGGCATCTGTCCCTCACTCAGGCTGAAGACCCACTTCAGAGTACTGTCAACCATCAGATTTATTCCATAACTCCAGAAGTGCCAGTGACAGCAGTGGCCAGGGCTGGGACTATGAGTTGTTCCTGGATTCTAAATCCAGGACTGAAAAATGTATTGCTGGAAAAGCGCAGCAGGTCAGGCAGCATCAAAGGAGCAGGAGAATCAATGTTTCGGGCAAAAGCCCTTCTTCGGGCATAAGCCATTTTTCAGCTCTGATCTCCAGCATCTGCAGTCCTCACTTTCTGCTTCTAAATCCAGGATCCAAGACCCAGTATTTGAGGAGGTCTTACAATGGGGGAGTGAGTTAGCGTGAATTGCCAGCGTGATCCTGTAAAATTCTGTCCAAAACTAAAAGTATGCTTGAAAGGAGAAACAAGAGAGACAAAGAAAACACAAGAAAAAAAACATAAAATTTAACATTTTAAAATCATCTGTAGTAATTCAGAACCTGAGAGATTAAAACTGACTACTTTTGACTGTTCACTTTTTGGCAAAAGAGACTGATTGTTAAGTCATTCTTAATTATCAAGTTCTTAAAAGATTAATTACATTATTAATTATATGCCAACTTTGTAGATACAGTAATTTTAAATCAACCTGTTCAGACATATTATGACACCGCTCTGGAGCAGTGGGACTTCAACCTGAGCCCTGTAGCTCAGATGTAGGAACATCTTTACTGTGCTACAAGATTCTCAGACTTAACTTAGTATATCAAGATTAATGGGCGAGTATAATGCAAGTCCATCATTTTAATGAAATTCAAGTGGAGATTAAAAATGAGAAGGCGTTTTTAGGAAGGCAACAGAAGGGTAGAACAAATTGACAAGTAACCTATGATGATTTGTCATTCCACATTCCTCTTCCTCATCCAACGTATACATGAATAATAGTGTGTATAAGTCAAATGCTATTAATTTAACAGGAAATTCTAAGCCATTATTGCTCCAATGTTTTCTGTTAAAGCACCACCCAGCAAAATCAGAATTCAATTACATCACATTGTATCAAAGTCAATAATTGTTCATCAATTAAGCATTCGATTAAATTTTAAAAGTAAACTTTATAAAATGGGATACAGATTAATCAAACCTTTGTGGTATGAAGCAGAGAATCCATGGCTGACAACATGTTTATCTGAGCGGAAAATGATTGACATCACATGCCAAGAAGACGTGAAGTGGGGAGGGAAGACTTTTCCACAAAATGTGCCCAGAAGATTTCCCTCATCCTCAGGCATTCCATTATAGATTTTAATGTAATCATATTCACAATAAGTGTGAAATTCAAGGTCAAAATACTGGAAGTTGAGCAAAATTGAGGAGCCCTCTGTAACAACAATGAGCCATGTACATTTAGTGTCATATGGATAATATCCTGGGAAGTTAGGGCTGGAGAAATTCCCATTCGCTGCTGATAGAATGCCGCCACATTTAACTCCTAATGGAAAAGAAAGCAAAAAAAAAACGCTTTTCTGTAACATTTGCATTAATGCTTTAAGAATGTTCATTGTTTCACAACTATGGACAAAAGTTTAATAGTTCAAGACACAATGTAGCAGTTGGTGTGATAATGAGCCATTTAGGAAGGCTGCGGATTTCATCCCTTTTAAAGAAACAGGAATAGGCTGTTCAGCCTATCAGCCACTTAAGCCATGGCTGATTGGACACGTAGCCACACTATCCCCATAACCATTTATGCCACGGGTAATCAGAAATCTATCAAAAATACATACTCAGTTAAATATTAAACATCCAACATACTCATTCTAAGCATCCACAGCCAGGGTACAGAACTTCAAAGATTCACACTTTTCTGCATAAGACAAATTCTCATCTCAAATTTAAATGGCATTCCCCCTCACTTTTAAATTGTGCCCCTTGGTTCCAATCTCCCTGACCAAGGGAACCATCTTTCCTGCATCTAAAATAAAACAAAGAACTATGGATGATGGAGTTTTGAAACAAAAACAGAAATTGCTTGTGAAACTCAGATGGTCTGAATGGATTCATGGGGAGAAAATTGAGTTAACGTTTCAAGCAAGTCTAGTGATTTATCATCAATACTAAATTTTGCCAGCAATTTATTTTTGTTTCCTACATCTATTAGAGAATCTAATAGGGCAGCACTGCTGCCTCACAGCACCAGGGACCCAGGTTCGATTCCAGCTTTGGGCAACTGTCTGTGTGGAGTTTTGACATTCTCCCTGTGTCTGCGTGGGTTTCCTCTGGGTGCTCCGGTTTCCTCCCACAATCCAAAAATGTGCAGGTTAGGTGAATTGGCCATGCTATATTTTCCATAGTGTGAGGTGCATTAGTCAGGGGTAAATATGAGGAAAGGGTCTGAGTGGGTCACTCTTCAGAGGGTCTGTTTCCATACTGTAGGGAATCTAATCTCTAATCTAATCTATCTCTTTATATAAATTGTAGATTTCCAAGAGATCACCACTCGTTCATCAAAATATTAGATAATACAGGTCCAGTTTACCCAATCTCTCTTCAGAGCACATTTCCGCAATCCCTGAAACAAGCCTGTTGAATTTCACTTCGCTCCCTATATGATAATAATATCTTGCCTGAGGTAAGGAGATACAAACTGCACACAGCAGTCCCGGTGTAGTCGAACCAAGCTTCTATACAATTGAAGCAAGAATTCACTACTTCTGTACTCCTATTGCAATAATACTATTAGCCTATGTTGAGTTACCTGATCTCAGCTATGAGACTGTTATCTTCCAATTGGACATAAGAAAGAACTTTATTTTTAAATTGCCATTCAAGGCCAACCAAGTACATTGTTTCAGAAAGGACAAAGACATAAAACTCAACAATAGATTGAAAATCACCAGATTTTCATTTTCATCAAAATTACATGTTTTAAAATTACTGTTTTGACAAAGCAGTGAACATCATAACCTGGATAGTCAGTATGTATTGTCTGAAATTTGTACTTTTGTCTCCATTAGCCCTCAGTTCACTGGAAATCAACTTCAATCACACTTTTTTCTTATCAAGTTTGAAAATAATCTCTTAACATCAAGGCAGGAAAGATAGCATTTTATCTTTTGAAACCCGAGGAATCTATATATAACAATTTCAAACACACAGGCAACGTATGTTTTACCTGGTCTGGCTGTGACTCTACAGATAATCCACAATAGCAAGACACCCGTGGCAAATTGCACTACACAATTGTGCATCGCTGAACATATAAAGACAACTAAAAACCCAAACTAGAAAGGCAAAATTATATAATTCTTTACAGCAACATATGAAGTAATACACAATGGTTGTAGAATTAATAGTGGCATTAATAATTCACTTGTAGTCTGCATTAGTAACTTGATCCATCTCTGGTTCCTTTCATTAAATATTAATAAACTAGGCCCACTGTCCTCAGCCTCCACACTGCACTATACAACTTGTTGTACAATCTTTGGAACAATGTCATAAATATTTAATTTACTCAAGTCATAAATTTTCTCTTGTAAGTTTAAGGATAATCCTAGCTTCATTAAATACTTTATGGAAATAGTTATAATTAACATTCAAAATTGATTAATTTAACAGGTGCTGGACCAGTTCAAAATTGGCAAGTACAAAAGTCCCAAAATGACTTATAGGTTTAATGACTGTAATTAGAAATGCATTGACATCAGGTCAACGAGACCCCACTCTATCTCCGACTTCTCTTCGTCATAACTTCTCTTTTAAATCAAATATTCACTTGTGCATTTTGAATAACGATTTTTGAAAATCTTTGCAATATTCAATTGAATTTTCTTCTATTGTGGCAATAACTTCACCTTATCAGTCTGGGTAACCCCAAAAAGTATGCATGTGTTAGTATTCAGGAAACTATATTATCAGACACAGCAATGAGGATCTTCATAGTTGAACACTTGCCAACACTCGATATCTAAGCTCAAACATGAAGAATAGCTACTTAGACATGGTCCCAGTCAACAGCTGGTGCCCATGGTGCATTATCCCCTCAGGCCTATTCAGCCATTCACTAACACCATGGCCAATCTGATTACTTTCGAATCCTGATAAGTCTCCACCTTCTTGCTTATCAAAAATCTATCTACCTCTATTTGAAATATATTCAACGACTCTGCTTCCATTGCCTTTTAACAAAGGGAGTTGCAAAGACTGAACACCCTCTGTGAAGAAAGGTTTTCTCCATTTCTGTCTTAATTGGATGATCCTTTTTTTTGTAAAACAGTGACAGTTACTAGTTCTAGATTCTCCGACAAGTGGAAAACTCCATTCAACATCTACCCTGTCAAGATGCCTGAGGATCTTATCTGTTTCAATCAACTTGTGTTTTACTCTTTTAAATTTTAGCGGATGCAAGTCAAGCCTGCCCAATTTTCCTCATAATACCACTTGTCCCTTCCAGCTGTTGTATGAGGAAAGGATGAAGTCTTCTTTATCCTCTAATCATTAATGATAAAATGACTCCTTATTAACCTAGTTTTAATCACTCTATATTCTCTATTCCATATAAGTGGAATAAAATGGTACACTGCAATTTCCCCAATATAGATAAATAACAAATATATTGATAAAATGAATGTGCATATTTTAAATGTTATTACAATCTGTCTCATTTTTTTAACTGTTCATGTTTTGACCAGACTTTATGTCAGATAGTGGAAAGTCGGGGTTGTTTTGCTGCTCCTCAAATCAATTATACATTGTTGCACTAAAATATAAGAGTATGATACATCTGGCCAATGATTTTGTTAATCTGATGATACACTGAGTTCAAGCAAGCAGTGTGAGACTTTGGATATTAATGGAAGTGTAGGTGGATGGGTTGGTGAAGAGGAAAGCAGACCGTCAAAGACAGTCATACCACCTTATCAAGCCAATCTGGACCAAGATAGCCGTCTTTGACAAAGTTGTGCCCAGAGTAACATGATGGCTCAGTATTTAACACTGCTCCCTCACAGCTCCAGGGACCTGTGTTTGATTCCAGCCTCAGATGACTTTATGAATGGAGTTAGCACATTCTCCTTCTGTCTGTGGGGTTTTCTCTGGGTGCTTTCTTTTCCTCCCAGTCCAAAACGTGCAGGCTATGTCGATTGGCCATGCTAAATTGCCCATAGTATCCAGGGATGTGTAAGTTGGTTGATTAGCCATGGGAAATGCAGCGTTATGGGGGTGGGTCTGAGTGAGATGCTCTTTGTAGGGTTGGTATGGTCTGCTTCTATACTATAGTGATTTGATGAAGGTGAAAGATCTTTTCCAATCTGCATTTACTTTCCATTTACTCTATGCTATCTCACACACACAGGCCACCAGTCACTCTAACTCAGCCACTACGCATGCCTCTTACCAAGATTCATGACTACAACTCTCACTATTGCATACATCATAATCATACAATACTCTCACCCATCCCATCCTCCCAAACTACTAAACCTTCCTCACCTCTGTATTTCACTCACTCAGGACATTAGGGCTCAGTGGTTAGCACTGCTGCCTCACAACACTAGGGTCCCAGGTTCGATTCTGGCCTCTATCTGTGTGGAGTTTGCACATTCTCCCCGTGTCTGCGTGGGTTTCCCCTGGGTGCTCCGGTCTCCTCCCACAGTCCAAAAATGTGCAGGTCGGGTGAATTGGCCATGCTAAATTGCCCATAGTGTTAGGTGCATTAGTCAGAGGGAAATGGGTCTGGGTGGGTTACTCTTCGGAGGGTCGGTATGGACTTGTTGGGCCAAAGGGCCTGTTTCAACACTGTAAGGAATCTAATCTAATTTCACCACCTGTACTGCTCGTACTACCATTAAGGACTCCTTCAATTACTTCCATCATATTCACCCTTCCTTTCTCTCACTGCAGGAAGTACACACTGGGTCTAGAGGGTCAAAACTAGCTGGTGGTGGTGGGGGACCCAAGGTGGTGACAGACACAAGGCTCCTCAGATCATCTGAGGAGAACATTTTCAAGCTGTCTGGAGAAGAATGCAACCATTCCCATCATAAAACTGTAAGTGGGTGGATTGGAGGAAAGTTGGGGGTCAGGATTTAGATTTTTAACACTTCAGCCTTACATTTGACCCAAACATATCTGTTTTGGGGGGTTAAAATTCTCTCCAGTATTCAGAGAATATAGAAGAGGCAGATTTACCATGTTATCATTTGGAACGTGTTTTAATTTTGAAAGTCGGGTGAAATGACTGAGTTGGGAAATAGCATGAGGGAGAGAGCAGATAGAAAGGCATTATCAAAAATGTTGAGAGGCTGAAGGTAACCAAACTTTGACAAATTCAAACAAAAGTGTAAAGAAAATGTTAACTCTGTTTTCTCTTCACAGATGCCACCAAACAAGCTGAGTTTCTCCAGCAATTTCTGTTTTTGTGTATTTCAGATGTCCAGCATCTGAATTATTTAATTCAAGAAAAAGAAAAGCCAGAATGGCAATAATAGGGCTATGATTGTGTGAGAATGGGTTAGTTGCATTGAAAGCATACAATAGAACCTGGGGGTTGGGGGTGAGTAATGTAAGAAGGTATTCGTGTTCTAAAATAATTAAACTCAGCACAGCCAACCCACTTTCCCCAACTCATTTTCACTCACTCATCCCCATTATAACTTATCTTCTTTTCTTCCTTACTATCTCAATCACTTGCTTTGTCTGACCATTTTTTGTCTCAATCTCGGGGATTCCTCTCTACCTATCCACTCATTCATTTTTCCCCCACTCCCTGTCATCAGCATACATACCACCTTTTCCTACCTGCTATCACTTCAGAAGAAGGGTCATTGGATTTGAAACATCAACTCTGTTTTCTCTCCACACATGCTGCCAGACCTGCTGAGTTTCTCCAACAATTTGTTTTTTTGTGTTACTTTTTAAGTTACTTGAGGAGTGCACAAAGATGTGTTATCCACATTGTTTTCAGGATAGCAGTTGACATGGTATAGTCTAACATAATTGGTAAAGGGCAGGTTTATATGGTATATATTAGATTAGATTATCTACAGTGTGGAAACAGGCCCTTCGGCCCAACAAGTCCACACTGACCCTCCGAAGAGAAAACCACCCCCCCTATATTTATCCCTGACTAATCCACCTAATGCTACGGGCAATTTAGCATGGTCAATTCACCTAATCTGCACATCTTTGGACTGTGGGAGGAAACCGAAGCACCCGGAGGAAACCCATGCAGACACAGGGAGAATGTGCAAACTCCACACAGACAGTTGCCAGAGGCGGGAAATGAACCCGGGTCCTTGGCGCTGTGAGGCAGCAGTGCTAACCACTGAGCCACCGTGCTGCCCCTGCTAAACATTGCCGAAGGTAACAGCACAGGGCCCACTCTAACTCGTATTCTGAATGATTTGAAGAATAGAACACCGTCAAAGTTTGTATCTGCCCTAATTTAGTGCCTGTTCTATAAGAACAACCATGTGTGAAGATTCAAAGAAATCAATCTAGTGAGTAGATGGCAAGATGGCAGACAAAACTTCAACATGAATCGGTGTATACTAAAGATATTAAGGATGTCACACTTTAGAGTTACTGACAATTGGTCTATGGATAAATTTTAGTGTAATTTATATTAAAAAGACAACATAAAATTAAAGTTCGCTTACGAGGATTAATTCATAATACAGTTTCTGAGATAATAGTTCAAATCATTAGGTCCAGCTGAAGCATCTTCTATGATGGTATTTCTCACATTCCCATTAAGTTGAGATATCAGGATTTATTAACACATCCCAGAAACGAAATTTAGTAATTACATTTGCCAGATTGGGCCTATGTTAACATGTGGCACTTGCTGACGTCTAGCAGATGTCACAACCACCTACCATAATGATTAGTTAAGATATTGGCCAATGGGAAGCTACATATCCTACTTGACAACAACTCCCCTGCCAACACACAAAGGCTACTTATATACCACCATGAGGGATGAAAGTCAAGCAGCCTTTAGCTTTAGAGAATAGCTAAATTACCAGGAATCTCAAGGTAACAAACAAAATATCTAACATTTTCAGGGTCATTAATTAAACAGCTAATTTCAAAGAATGGCTGCCTGTTTAATTTTCACTAACAGTGCCTGTAATGCAGCAAATAACTGTAAGGAGAGTCCTTGCCAGAAATTCAGAATCACAGAGAACTACGACTGCCATCATTATCAAACTTCTAGTTTGTTCACTAAGGATAAAAACTCTTCTGAGGTTAACAATACTACAGCTGTTCACTGTCATAATATTACAGTATTATGGAGTACTGAAGCAAACCCATTAGCCTGGGCTGGTACTTTGGTAGTTCTACTCTCCTACCCTTTTCCCTACAGCAGTGCAAGTGTTTCACTTTCTTCAAACATTTATTCAACTCCTTTCTGAATGTTATTGCAGAATCTGCTTCCACCATATTGGCAGGCAATACATTCTAGATCACAGAAACTTGCTACAATAAGGAACCTTTCCTCATGTCAGTGAGTCACACAGCACAGAAACATATACTTTGGTCCAACTCATCCATGCTGAACATGGTTTCCCAAATTAAACTAAACCCGGCCCATATCCCTCTAAAACGCTCCTATTCATGTACCTGTCCAAATGTCTTTTAAATGTTGTAATTGTACTTGCATTTACTTGTACAAATGTTGTAATTGTACTTCCTCTGGCAGTTCATTCCACATATGAACCACCCACTGTATGAAAAGGTTGCCCCTCAGGTCCCTTTTTAAATGTTCCCCTTTCACCTTAAAATTATGCCCTCTAATTTTGAAGCCCTAACCTAGGGAAAGACCTTTGGTCTTCACCTTCTTGATAAACCTCTAATCAGGTCAACCCAGATTCTTTTGCAAATTACAGGTGTCATTTGATTACTAACCTCTTTGCCAGTGATGAATTTCATTTTATTTACATTGTCAAAATTGTTAAATTTTTGAATACCTCTGTTGACCACCTCCTTAACCTTCTCCCCTCTGAGATTTGAACTTACATTTGTTCACAATCACTGATCTAGTAAAGAAACTGTACAAGGAAAAGATCTTTTTTAGCATGTATTTCCTTCTTGTCCTCTTGTTTACACTGCATGTACATTTTAGCACTACCTTCAGATATAGTAGCATGATAGAAAATGGGATGCTGGTCAATCTTCTCCAGGCAGAGAACATGACCTTGAAAGATGAGTCTATTCCTTGCATTCAGTACAGATAGTAACAAATATAAATGCAACCAAGGCTGCCATTTAATTTTGGTTTCAGCTCTCTGGCTTTCACAATGCTTATCCTTATCATTGGAGAAGGTTCAGGGCTGTAATGGTGGCATTTGTAACTTTTGAACAATTATAGAGACGCGGTTTCAGTACTCCAATCTGTACGCTGCATCCATCCGATAGTGTGTATAGGAAGATTTTGGAATATAGGGAACTATAATAGCTTGGAGAAAAATTAGAGTCCATTGTACTTTAATAGCACAGAAACATATTCACTACATATTCCTAATTGAGGTGATATCATTGCTGCTTTTAGGATTCTGAAGAGACTGGGTAAATTAGACCATGATGAATTGTTTCATTGTGTCCAAAATAGTAGAAATACAGGACACAAACTGTATTGAAAGAGATGGGGAAGTAATTTCAAAATGAATCAATAGGAAGGCTTTTTAGTATGTGAGTGATATATTTATGGAAAAGGGCCCCTAAGGACGCAGTGGAAACAGATACTGCTGATTAATTCAATGCAATTTAGATGGATCTATGTTTTGAGTAATATTTTGGGATATATTATATGACTAACTTGAGATGTGACATATGGTAGACAGTATACTTTAGAAGGAACAGGTGATATTGAGTTCCCAATGCTTTCTACCAGTAGAGGTTTTCCTCAACTCCTGTCTGGGTCCATTGTAGACTAATTAATAGAGCTTGATTGCTATAATTAGTCAAAATTTCCTTCATTATTGTATTTTGCTACTATTAGGATTGTGGAAGATGAACTAGGTGAATTATAATGCATTTTCATTTTTCAATTTCTATGTGGGACTGGAGTTATGCACAAGGCAGACTGATAGAAATAACTTACATTAGATTGAATTACATTAGATTAGATTACTTACAGTGTGGAAACAGGCCCTTCAGCCCAACAAGTCCACACCGACCCGCCGAAGCGCACCCACCCAGACCCATTCCCCTACATTTACCGCTGCTAACAAACTCCATATAATGACAACTTTTATAATGCCAGCCCACAAATTTCCAGCTTTACTGAATTCAGTTCCACAGTGTGCCATGATAGGAATGATACTCATAACCTCAGAATTGCTAGGCCTGTAACATATCCATCACACTGTTAGTATCTAGTTCTGTTAATACCATTCTAAATATCCAGGAGCAAAAGGTTACAAATCCACAGGTGTTGGGAATTCATTAGTTAGCTTGTATTAAAATGTAAGTTACCATAGCGTATTAAAATATATAAAAGAGGGCTTTTGTGGCACAGTGGTAATGTCCTACCTCTGAACCAAAAGGCCTGGGTTCATTTCACATGCTCCACAACCCTGTCATATCATCTTTGAACAGGCTGAATCAAAAATATCTATTAAAATGTAAATTTCTAGGAGTACTAATATGTATAAAACTGGTGTTTTTTGGCACAATGGTAGTGGCACCTTCTAGCTCAAAAGGTGCAATTCCTACATGTTCCAGAGGTGTGTTATTTAACGTCCAACCTGTTTTATTTAAATTCTAATTTATAATTACCTTAATTCGGTTCAATTTTGGTTTTGGCGTTTTTGCCATAAGAGGATTAGAAGTTATAATGGTCTTGGAGTACAATGGTAATGTCCCTACTTCTGGATCTGGGTTCAAGTCTCATGCATAATGGAGCTATGTCATAAAATATCCAAACATGTTGACTAAAACATATTCAAACATATCTAAAGAAAGGCCAGCTAGAAGGAGAGGGGAATGTATTTGAAAGGGGTAGCAAGCTCTGTGTGAAAAAATAAAGATGCTTTTCCAAAGTATATTCGTCACTGAATGTGCTTCATAAATATGCCTGATAAGTTTAATGCACATCACTGGATCCAGCATAGATATAGGATATAGAAGTAAACAGTTTCCTTTTAATCCTGCTGTAGGTAAAATTGGTTATAAGCAGTTGTATAGTTCTTTCCTTTGTCTATGTAAGTCTACTGAAAATAGTTGATTTGCATACTTCTATCTATAATGTACAATGGGAATGCAGCCTAACAACTGTGGTAAGGACAAATGAGATCATTGGCTGTGCTGCTTTTAATGAACATCCCTATTCTGGAAAGGCAAAATCTGCCATACTTTATCCCGTGATGGTATTCTGTTGCTGCCTAGATTGCAAGGTTGGTGTTCAAAGCAACAGATTTGCTGAATAACAGAACTAAAATGCCTGCCACTCCCAATTTGTGGGCTGGCATTATAAAAGTTGTCATTATATGGAGTTTGTTAGCAGCGGTAAATGTAGGGGAATGGGTCTGGGTGGGTGCGCTTCGGCGGGTCGGTGTGGACTTGTTGGGCTGAAGGGCCTGTTTCCACACTGTAAGTGTGTGTGTGTGTTTAATTTGAAGGTTATTCAATGATAACTATTTTCAGGAAAATCAATGTCAATAAGTCAGGAATGACTAACAGCCTACAACCAGTCAGAGGACTGTGTAACAAAGTATAATGTAGAGTGAGCAGATCACCTTCTGGCAATCAGCAGAAAAATGCTTCTCTTCTGAGTTCCAGTAATTTTGCCATGGTCATTTATCCTGCTGTGTGAAGCAATCAAATGCCAATACATGGATTACTGGAAAGCGGATACTCATATCAACTGTCACTACCAATTAGTGAAACATCCTAAAATAAGATATATTATATATATATATACACACACACACACACACATATATAGATTTGGACTAGCTGCAACTGCTAACAGTTCAAACCTGAAAACAAACCTCATGGTTTAGGTCATTTTTTTTAAGTCTAACTACACATATTTTTATGAAGTTACTGTGCATTTTAGTTGCAAGATAACACTTATATATTACAGCTTCTTGGCATGCTTTAGCAATATGGATTACAGCTGATTTCTTGGTTTTGAGATTCATTTGGGTTAAGGAAAGTGGCAGTTTTGCCTACTAATGTTTCTTTGGTTGGATTTGCTGCCTTTGCCTATCTATTTGTGGATTGTGCATATCAATCTATATCTCTGCAAGAACTGTTCTTCCAGAAGAAAAGGCAGTTGAAAGGAGATCTGAATGAGGCTTTCAAAATCATGAACAGTTCAGTCAGAGTAGATAGGGAAAAGTTGTTTCTACTTGTAAAAGAAACAAGAACAAGAGGGATGTGCAAAGTATGTGCAAAGGTGATATGAGAAAAAAACTTTTTCACTCAATGGGTTGTTAAGGTCTGGAATGTACTGCTTGGAAATGTGGAAGACAGCTTCATTTGAGGTGTTCAAGGGGGCATTAGATGGTTTTTTGGATAGTGATGCAGGGATATCAGGAAAAGATAGGAGAGAAAGATAAATAAAAGAGCCAAGTTAGAAAATAGAGCCAGTGCAGGCATGATGGACCAAATGGTCTCTTTTTGCATAGTGACAATTCTGTGACTCTTCTTTTTGGGCTGTTGGAGCTGGTTTCTCTAGTGGCTAGGTACAGCACGTATGAGATTTACACCTGAAGAATAAGTCTAGTCATGTCTCTATTGGTCTATTTGGGTGTCTTTAAAGCTAAACATGGAGGTATAGTCAGGATAGGTTTGGAAAGTTATGTTTCTCATTGAAGTCCCTCTAGTAATTATTAGTTTTAGAGGAGTAAAGTTTATGGAGTTTACTTTTCTGTTGCGTGTACAATTTTGAGCGAGCTGTCATGCATTTTGTTGCAGGTGGTGATATGCTGCAAAATCACCAGCTTTTACCCAAACTAGAACAAATTGTGCATGTAGAAGTAAAAACAAATGAACATATCTGCAGTCTAGGAGGTGCACACTTGTCCAAAACATGCTGATTTTACACTTATCCATACCTAAGAAGATAAATAGATGTGCAGAGCTTTAAATTCAGGCCATCACTGAAAAATAAAACCTTTTTTCTAGTTCAGTATTGGATGGAAGTTCCATCTGGGTTGCATTTAGACAAAATGTCTCTTGTCTTTGACAAACTTTACTGTGACAAAATAATGAATGAACTGATAGCTGATTAAACATTAAATCTTTTCAGCTTTTGTTCTTGTGCCAAAAATATCTGGCAGGCTCCAATGTTTTGTTTCTGAACCCCCTGAAAATGTCTTTTTAATTTTGTACCAGTTATACTTGGCATTAATTCTAATTGGCATAAAGGTAACTTTCCAATAAATGTGGATTCCTATTAATGAATATGCTTTCTATTATAACTAAATTACATAGTAAATAATCATTTGTTTTTCATCTTATTCAAGCTGATTGCAAACTACAAAACAATTAAGGATAACTATCAGCTGATAAATATCTGATTCATAGACTCATGATTCTCAGTTCACACACACCAGTACTTTTGTCAAATTTGTCCTTCCTTCTGAAGTTCGTGAATTTTGCTTCAGTACAAAAGTTCAAAAGAACACCAGTACTCCCCTGTCATCTCACTCATAACCTTTCTTTGTATAAGAATCTCGATCCTAAAGTCTTACTTTACTTGATGACACACATTTGAGTTAAGTCTGGTTCTGCGCACAAGTAGAAAATCAATGATCACAAAAAGGCAGCTCATTTTACACACCTCTCAACTTTCATGTTCATTCACTTTAATGGAAATAAAATTGGGACACATTTCAAAATGGACTGCCAATTTGTAATCATCCATTCTACACTGTAGAGGAGAAAAGCAGGGAGGTAGACAGAGAAGGAGGAAGGCAGGAAATGAGACAATCATTGTCTATTTGATTTTGGGATATTGTAGCATCCCAACTGTGACCTGGTTAAGATCAATGATTGATCCTGTAGACATGCTACTCCGAATAACCCATTCAGCAATACTTGTTTATCAAATGTTTGAATTCTTGTGACAGTGCCAGTATCCTAATCCTTTTGATGAATGTTTTTCTTAATTATTCAGGACTTATGTGTGAAATAAGAGATGAAAATCAGAAAATCATTATTTGTTTGTGCTGCGTACATATCAACTACAGTTATTTTAAATTGAAATGACAAATATCAATTCATCTTATAAGTGGAACCAAACTCAAACTACTAAACAGAAAAGGGTAAGTGCAGAGGAACATCTCTCAATATGTACTTGCCAGTTCACAATTATCCTAACAGTTATACATTTCTTGATACTACTTCAGTGGCTTTGGACAGGCAAGTGATACTGAAAGAAAAATACAAAAGGTAAAGACACTATTAAATGTTATGACTGATTTTGATTTGTTCCACAGACTTAAACAAACTTTGCCTTCCAAAGAGAAACAAACTTGGAAGGAGATCTCAGCTATCTGTAAGAATAATAGGGTAGTTATGGTAGAGGATTTTAACTTTCCAAACATGGACTGCCATATTGTTAAAGGTTTAGATGGAGAGGAATTTCTTAAGTGTGTACAAGACAATTTTCTGATTCAGTATGTAGATGTACCTACCAGAGAAGGTGCAAACCTTGACCTACTCTTGGGAAATAAGGCAGGGCAGGTGACTGAAGTGTCAGTGGGGGAGCACTTTGGGGCCAGCGACCATAATTCTATTCGTTTTAAAATAGTGATGGAAAAGGATAGACCATATCTAAAAGTTGAAGTTCTAAATTGGAGAAAGGCCAATTTTGACGGTATTAGGCAAGAACTTTTGAAAGCTGATTGGGGGCAGATGTTCGCAGATAAAGGGAAGGCTGGAAAATGGGAAGCCTTCAGAAATGAGATAACAAGAATCCAGAGAAAGTATATTCCTGTCAGAGTGAAAGGGAAGGCTGGTAGGTAAAGTGAATGCTGGATGAGGATTTGGTTAAGAAAAAGGAAGCATATGTCAGGTATAGACATGATAGATTGAGTGAGTCCTTAGAAGAGTATAAAGAAAGTAGGAGTATACTTAAGATGGAAATCGGGGACATGAGATAGCTTTGGCAAATAGAATTAAGGAGAATCCAAAGGATTTTTACAAATATATTAAGGACAAAAGGGTAACTAGGGAGAGAATAGGGCTCCTCAAAGATCAGCAAGGCGGCCTTTGTGTGGAGCCACTAAATGAATATTTTGCATCAGTATTTACTGTGGAAAAGGATATGGAAGATATAGCCTGTAGGGAAATAGATGGTGACATCTTACAAAATGTCCAGATTAGAGGAGGAAGTGCTGGGTGTCTTGAAATGGTTAAAAGTGGATAAATCCCCAGGACCTGATCAGGTGTACCTGAGAACTCTGTGGGAAGCTAGAGAAGTGATTGCTGGGCCTCTTGCTGAGATATTTGTATCATCGATAGTCACAGGTGAGGTACCGGAAGACTGGAGTTTGGCAAAAGTGTGCCACTGTTTAAGGAGGGTGGTAAAGACAAGCCAGGGAACTATAGACCGGTGAGCCTGACCTCGGTGGTGGGCAAGTTGTAGGGAAATAGATGGTGACATCTTGCAAAATGTCCAGATTAGAGGAGGAAGTGCTGGATGTCTTGAAACGGTTAAAAGTGGATAAATCCCCAGGACCTGATCAGGTGTACCCGAGAACTCTGTGAGAAGCTAGAGAAGTGATTGCTGAGCCTCTTGCTGAGATATTTGTATCATCGATAGTCACAGGTAAGGTACCGGAAGACTGGAGGTTGGCAAATGTGTGCCACTGTTTAAGGAGGGCGGTAAAGACAAGTCAGGGAACTATAGACCGGAGAGCCTGACGTCAGTGGTGGGCAAGTTGTTGGAGTGAATCCTGAGGGACAGGATGTACATGTATTTGGAAATTCAAGGACTGATTCGGGATAGTCAACATGGCTTTGTGCATGGGAAATAATGTCTCACAAACTTGATTGAGTTTTTTGAAGAAATAACAAAGAAGATTGATGAGAGCAGGGCAGTAGATGTGATCTATATGGACTTCAGTAAGGCGTTCAACAAGGTTCCCCATGGGAGACTGATTAGTAAGGTTAGATCTCATGGAATACAGGGAGAACTAGCCATTTGGATACAGAACTGGCTCAAAGGTAGAAGACAGAGGGTGGTGGTGGAGGGTTGTTTTTCAGACTGGAGGCCAGTGACCAGTGGAGTGCCACAAGGATCGGTGCTGGATGCTCTACTTTTTGTCATTTACATAAATGATTTGGATGTGGGCATAAGAGGTACAGTTAATAAGTTTGCAGATGACACCAAAATTGGAGGTGTAGTGGACAGCGAAGAGGGTTACCTCCGATTACAACAGGATCTTGACCAGATGGGCCAATGGGCTGAGAAGTGGCAGATGGAGTTTAATTCAGATAAATGCGAGGTGCTGCATTTTGGGAAAGCAAATCTTAGCAGGATTTATACACTTAATGCTAAGGTCCTAGGCAGTGTTGCTGAAGAAAGAGACCTTGGAGTGCAGGTTCATAGCTCATTGAAAGTGGAAACGCAGGTGGATAAGATAGTGAAGAAGGCATTTGGTATGCTTTCCTTTATTGGTCAGAGTATTGAGGATAGGAGTTGGGAGGTCATGTTGCGGCTGTACAGGACATTGGTTAGGCCATTGTTGGAATATTGCGTGCAATTCTGGTCTCCTTCCTATCGGAAAGATGTTGTAAAACTTGTAAGGGTTCAGAAAAGATTTACAAGGATGTTGCCAGGGTTAGAGGATCAGAGCTACAGGGAGAGGCTGAACAGGCTGGGGCTATTTTCCCTGGAACGTCGGAGGCTGAGGGGTGACCTTGTAGAGGTTTACAAAATTATGAGGGGCATGGATAGGATAAATAGATAAAGTCTTTTCCCTGGGGTCGGGGAGTCCAGAACTAGAGGGCATAAGTTTAGGGTGTGAGAGGGGAAAGATATAAAAGAGACCTAAGGGGCAACTTTTTCACGCGGAGGGTGGTACGTGTATGGAACGAGCTGCCAGAGGATGTGGTGGAGGCTGGTACAATTGCAACATTTAAGAGGCATCTTGGGTGGGTATATGAATAGGAAGGGTTTAGAGGGATATGGGCCGGGTGCTGGCAGCTGGGACTAGATTGGGTTGGGATGTCTGGTCGGAATGGACGGGTTGGACCGAAGGGTCTGTTTCCATGCTGTACATCTCTATGACTCTATAAATATATACTGTTTGAGATATCAACGGCATCAGTGGTATGAGGAGTAAGTTTCTAGTTTCTGCTTCTAGTACTAGACCAAACAACTGCAAAATACATATTTAATGACTGTAGTTGGAATGCACGCATTGAGTTCAGATAAATACAAATTAAAAGCAGATGTACTAAAAAAGGCTAACAGCACAAACTCATATTAGAGTGAGGATTGTTTTGTTTAATTATTTTTGAATTGTTGTTACCAACAAGGTTGTCAAAACAAAAGCTTCAATTTCCTTCTTGTCATGACCATAGTGGGAAATAGTGCACTGGAAATCAAAACCCACTGTTCCACAGGTTGTCATGAAATATGACCAATTTAAAATGCTTGTGACCACTATCAAAGAAAAAGAAACTCACTTAGGTTTCATTAATGAACAAGAAAATGAAAATACTTATTTATTAGAATACATAAGAAAATAAACTCAAGCCAGCAAGTACCCTCCATATTGAAATCTTTGTAGATGTTTACCAGTCCACTGCAACTGAAAGTGATACATTTTTAATGTCTTTTTTTCTCCTTAAACTTCAAATTAGGATATAAATTAAGTCCCAGTAAACAGATTGGCTATTTTTCCCAAGGACATTGAGATTGGAGCTGGAGATGGTGGGTGTATCAGAAACACTTTACAATGGTTCTAAAGAAGCTATGTAATTTTAAACTAAGTTTCATACTGGCACATGTCCAGAGCATTAAGTGACCATAAATTGGAATGAATGGCCTTAATCTCTCAGAAAATAAAATAATTAGTGAAAAATACAATTGCCACTTAGGCAGTTAGGGCACACTACTCCAAATGTTCTGCCAGCATGGAGATCCTTCCTTACCCTGGAAGCGACGAACATCAACAAAATAACAGATGAAAATCCTGTTTTCAGTAATGATGTCCTTATCTTCATTGGTGGAAAAATTATACATTGAACAGGACAATGAAAGAATTTTAGGAGATAGTTTAAAAGCTTACAAATTTAGAAATATATTTCAATGAAATACATTATCTCTAAACAAAAACCCTGCACCATTAAACATTGACCCATCACTGGGCACTAAACAGTTTAAAACTCCAGGCTTGTAAGGATGTGCCATTTCACAGGAGAGCACCATGTCCCTGTTTCATGATCACATGCCACAGTGGTTCAAGCAAGCTTTCATAATATCTAATCTCTCTTGTCCTTATATAACAACTACTACCCCTTTCAGACGTCTTGCATAATAGATATCAAAAAAACTGCAGTGAGCCAGTGCAACAGTTTCTACAGCATTACTGTACTGCAGCAGTAAGAAAAGTTCAAACCTGTTTAATAGCATAAAAACAGTGTCAAAGTTGCACTGCCACTGTAGGTCCAGGTTTGATTTCTATGGTCTATGGTGAGTTATCTGATATGAAATGGAGCAGTGATGTACATGCTTCAGATAACTTCGTAGTGATGTGAGGGGAAAAAAAACCTGGCAGATAACTAATGCTTCTCCTTGTGATTATCATCCTGTAACGTTCACTAAAATAGATCCATTTTGATTGTGAGACCTTCTGAATCCTCTGTTCAGCAGCTTTGTTTTCCAGTGGCTATCACACAGGGTCTTCTTCCAATTTTAGGATTCAGCTGTATTTAATTGAGTCACAGACTAAGTCTTGGAGTGGATTCTTCCAATAATAGTGGAGGTTGTTGTGTATTAAAGAAGTAGTAAGTTTTTATGCCAATGGGTATTAAGTTATTAATTGTCTAAAATATAAACTGCAAATCTTCCGTGATGCCCATATGATTGAGGTAGTTGAGGATGTCTTCATTAAAGGTTATGGATCCACAAACCACAACAAATGGTTTCTGTCTGCATGAATTAACAAAATCCTTCACCATATCTTCATTTATACGTCCACGGTAAGATTTTTCTTGATAACTCCAGGGAAGAGTTTCCAGATCGCACTCCTAAAATAATTTAGGTTATCAATAATTAATATAAATGTAGGTGAGGCTTGTGTTTGATAACTGGGTTGCTTGTATTCCCATTACAGCAGCAATTTTATTTCTTAGGCAATTGCTTGTTTTTAATTGGAAAGAAATTGTCAAAAGCAGATTGTTTCCAACTATCAACTACTTCTTCAGTCACAAACCAGAAGAAATATGGTGATATTTTTATATCTGTTGATGATTGTAAAATTGAAGAAGCTACTGTCATTAATTGTCTCTTATTGAGGATGCTCTTTGTTAGTTGGACCAAAATATTTCTCATTGTCCCTAGTTTGACTGATGTGACTAGTAAATATGCAAAATATTTCTTTCTGCTTCCTTTTATATATTTCCCCTTTTTCTCACTTTTTTTTTGTTCCCTTCATCACTTTAATTTCTCTCTTCCAGATTTGTTTTGCTGTCTCACTTGCATATTTTCTTACTCTTTCACTTGTTTCTAATGTTTTATCTCCTCCACTTTTGTGTCTGTTTTTACCTCTTCCACTGTCCTCGTCTCTACTCCATATTCACCCATAATGTTTGTAATTCTGTTTCACTTCATTCACTTGTGTCTTATTATTTTTCTTTCTCGCTTTTATTTGTTTCTTTCCCCTTGCCAACTTTTTTCACTGTATTTTTCTCTCTTTCAGCCAATTCTTATTTCTAGTATTCTCCCATTCCTCACTCATTTGTTTCATTCTCCCTCTCCCCTTTGGGTTTCTATCTCTCCTGTTCCTCCTTCACTTGTTTTGCTCTTTTCCTGCTTCATGACTGGTCATTTTTACCCCATCCTTCTCCTTATTCGTACATTTATTCTTATTGTCCTGCTTTTCATTTTTTGTTATGCCCCTTTTCTTCATATTACTTTAGGAAAGTGGACAAAAGGATGCATGTGTTAAAGATGCCTTTAGAGTAGGTGTAGACACAAAGGAGGCAGAAGTGATAATATCTAAATTCTAAATTTTACTTCATTTGCTATGTGTGACAATTCTTCAGTGTAATACGTTGCTTATCATGCTCGATGATACCACTGCTGTTAGACATCTAAAGATACTGTTGACATAGCATCACCTTTAAAGTGACTTCAGAAAAGAGAAAATCCAGAGCACAGAGTTTAGATTATTGTGGAGAATTTTCTTCAGGTCAATGGAGAGAATCACATTTTGCCACCAGCTGCAAAGTCTGTGCTAAGGTGTCATCTTACCTGACTCAGAACAAACAATGTTTTCACATTCCAGTAAGCAGCCAGTTCCTGAACTTGAGACTTCATGTAGATATCTTGGAAAGTCCTGAAGCAGCCCACCAAAGTAACAAAAGTTTCGTCCTCTTCATTTGCTACAATATATTGGATCAGAGGTATCATTGGAGCTATACCTGTCCCTGAGGCAAACAGCAATAGCTGCTCATACTGCCAAATATAAAGTAAATGGTGTCAATATACCGTAAACCATTGATCATTACATTTTGTACAATTTATCTATGGTTCTAAACTGTCAATGTTAAAGTAAGAAATCTTTCAGTCTTAGTTAACGCTTGCAGATTAATAATTAGAGAGACAATATTATTATTCCTTTACAACAGTTTATATATGGATTAAACTAAAGTTGTGATTGTGGTTTTGGACCACAGGGCTGCTCCCTCATTATAGAAAGACAACTGGTGGTGGTCTAACATTAGGGTGCCACACCTCAGGTGAGGGGAGAAGTTAAGAAGGAGACTCCTTCATGGTAACCTCAGTCCACTGAACCCATGCTGTTGGTATCACTCTGCACTGCAAACCGGCCATCGAGCCAAATGAGCTAACTGACCACTCTACTGTTAACTTTAGTAAGAAAATACATTATTGTAATTAAGAAATCTCACAGATTACACTGTAATTTCTTTAGGAATGATGGGGAGCCAAAAAAAACTATAATTTCTGTTTCTCACTAATCAAAACAACCTTTGAATTATATTATTGTGTATTATCAAATTTTGCGATTATTACAACAATTCCAAAATGCAAATACTCTCGCTGAGTGATTGACCTGATTTGGTTTGTATGGCAAACCTCCAAAAGGACCCCGCCAGCACACACTATCCCACTCCTTCCAGGTCTTCACATACTGAGACATTAATCCGTCTTCATAAATCTGTCGTAAAGACAAAGTGAAACCGTTGATGTGCATAATACATAATTGCATTTTTAAGACTACCTAAAATGCTT
Source organism: Chiloscyllium plagiosum (assembly GCF_004010195.1). NCBI lineage: Eukaryota > Metazoa > Chordata > Chondrichthyes > Orectolobiformes > Hemiscylliidae > Chiloscyllium > Chiloscyllium plagiosum. The sequence continues at coordinate 66,977,200 of NC_057720.1, forward strand.
CACACATTGAATTACTTTTAGAGTGTTATAAGTTACAGATGAAACATAGTAAATATTAAAATTTAGCACTGTAGATTTATCTGTTACCTGATTAATTGCTCAATTACAGTACAGTAACAAAAGTGCAACATTCTGACTAAAGCACAGCAAAAACACAATACCTTTATCAGAACCTCAAAGTAACCTTTTGCATCCAAGGGGTTCACTGGAGTGTACGCTCTCTGAATTTCTATATCATTGACAACTCCCCTTTCAATAAATCAGAAAGATTGAAATCAGTTAAATTATAATCTTTGGCTAATAAATGTATGTTCATTAATATTGGACACACTTTAAAATTCCATTTGCGAGATGGGAAAATCTATTAAATCCAACAGTTTTTGAGCACATGGGCAGGATGTTCCATTCGGTAGAAGGATCAGATTTTTTTCCTTTTCTTTCCTTCACTGCTACTGCTCTGCCTCATTGTCAAGGCATCAAGATGTAGTTCAATGGACTGGTTATTGGTCATTTTGAATAATTGGTAACAAGTTCCTTCCAGTCATTAAGGTTAATACAGCTGCATTGCAGTGTCTCTGAAATAATAAAGTTGGCCATTTTAAAGTTGAGAAAACAGGACCTGGTAGGGGATATGCTTTTTGGCCACAGTGTCCAGTCCATTCAAGTTGATTTTGCAGGGGTATTACCCGAATACTTGTGAAGTTTCTTTTCAAGAAGTCACTAGCGATTGATTGTTTAGCGGTCTTTCTATTGATTACAGAGAACGCACTGTTGATGGATCTTTTCTTGTGCTGTTATTTATCACCGCTGTAGAGTCTTGCAGTGTAGGAGCGTGATCATGACAGCTGCTCAGTACACTAGTTGACTTGCAAGAAATCTTTTGTTCAAATACTTGCTGCCATTATTGTCGAAAGTTGAGATGGCACAGCTGGTTTGGTGGTGGATCTTTTTATCAATTATGGCCTCATGATAGAGGTAATTGCCAAGGCATGGGATGTACTCAAAGTATATCTGTATGGCCCTATTCTGCTGCCCCTTCTCAAAAGGTTCACCTCCTTCTCCTTCCCCCATCTGAAGCCAAAGTTGGAACAACAGTTTCTTTTTCTTTCAGCACAATCTATTCCAGTGTGTCTCTCCTTCAACATATGTGAGACGTAGAATAGGAGGATGACATAGTTGGATCTGACCCAGATCCATTGTGAGAATGTCCTTGTAAAGAAATAGAATCAGAGTTAACCAAACAGGAATAAAGTCACCAAGTCAAGGAGCATCCAAAGCAATTTTCATTTGTCTGCAGAATATAGAGCAGATCACCACCTTGACAGAGGCTTATACTCTCCAACAACCCTTTGAGTGATGCTATTGAAGGTCTTTACCACCAATAATAGCAAAGCTAGGATGTGGTGCCAGAAATAGTGCAGTGCAAAAAGTCCTCAATGTCAGAACAGGATAAGGAAGAATCAATGTCTCACTGGCTGTGAAAGTAGAAAAAGGCTGCAGCAGCAAGATGCAGCACAATCTTCACTTGCTCATGGCAGATGATACCCAGCATCCTTCCTCTTTGCAGAATCTTCTCTGTTTGGCTACACATGTTTTGTCCAAATAATCATCGCTGTGGCATGGTTCTCATCTCCAAGTTGTATACAGGCTCCTCATACTTCTTTGGTTTCTCCTCCTTCTCTGATTATTCAAAGTTCTGACTCAAAATATTTAGAATAATGTTGTTTTTAAGTGTAATAACTATAAATATGTCTTCTGCTTGCTCTTCATTTAGCCTTTGCATGGAATCAGACCTCAGCCATAGTAACTTCAAGTATTCCCTGCTAGCCCCATTTTTTACTCAATTCATTTGCAGCAAACCACCCTTCCTTTCCTCAATCTCATGCGTCCTATAAACATTCAAGGTCAGATACTTGGTCATCCCTTTAACCTCAGCATCTCTCATGGCCCCTCCTTTTATGCCCATATCTCAATTACTGATAAAATGATCCCTGACCCCCATTCTCCCCCAATTCCACTACTTTTACCATTTCTACATGATAGAAACTCTCCTGTAGTTGATCATCCACTGGAACTGGGGCTGTCATCAAGAGCACTACTATAACGAAAACAGTCCAGTAAAATGATCTGAAACTCAGCATACAATCTAGATTAAATTAAATTAGCTCCAAACATCTCACCACTGGAACAGCTACCATTATAATCAGATTAAAATAAACTCTTCCTTCTATCGTCTTGAGGATCAGTTATAGTTTGATGATATTAATAGGTATCAATCAACAGCGAGAAAAACAGAAAGTCTACATTTGAAAAAGGCAGCCAATAACTTATAAGAGAGTCACAAACCATAAATTTCATTGCAACAAACAAACTAGTTGGTAAAATGTTGTGAAATTTTAATATACCTAAAACTATATGCTTGCAAGAGTTAAAATCAGGTGCAGCAGCTCTGGTTATAGCTGCCTTCTATTCCAAACTGATAACTCTGGTAACTGTAGCATTCTTTAAAGGAATTTTCAAATCCAAGGCTTGAGTGCAAAAATCAAAGCCGACATTCTAGTGCCAAGACCATATTACACTATTGGAGATGTTCTCCTTTGCATGAGAGACTAAATTAAGATCCTGTTTAGATGACATAAAAGATCCCATTGCATTATTTTGAAAAATAGAAAAATTATTGACAGTATACTGGCTAATAATTATATCCTAGTCGAAAAGTGTGGTGCTAGAAAAACACAGCTGGTCAGGCAGCATCCAAGGAGCAGGAGAGTCGATGTTTCGAGCATAAGCTCTTCATCAGCTTTTTCCAGCACCACACTTTTCAACTCTGATCTCCAGCATCAGCGGTCCTCACTCTCTCCTAATAATTAAGTCCCAATCAACATCGAAAGAAACTTCTGATCAATATCAAAATGCTGTGTGCAAACTAGCTGTAGTATTTCCTCTATAACAACAGTGACTACATTTCAAAAGAATTTTACCAGCCATCTATGATGTTCACCAGATGTGAAACCTTCCATATAAATTTAAATCGTTTTCAATCTTTTCCACAAATTGTTCCGAACATCTAATACCTTAAATATTCATAAATACTTTGCAGATATCTTACCTAGCTACAATGTGTTGTCCGACAGTTAACCCAAGACAGCAGTCACTGGGCAGCTGGAATCTATACAGGTAAGTGTCGGCTGTCAGCTGTTCCACAGACTCTATCTGAAAAGCACTCCATTTCTCAGGTCCAATTATTTGCAAGTCATTTTGTGTTGGCTGAAACAAGACATGAAATAAGATATTTCTAATTAATAATGGCCAATGTCATTAGATTTCTGTTCTGTTTGGATAGTTCAAAACTGAAACAAGGAAAATTAAGATCTATAAATCCATTCATTTGTGCACAAATTAAGATGGTTTTGAGATAATTACCATAATCCAGTGTTTGGATTTCACCTTCTTGCCATCCATGTCATAGTTATTCTAATCTGTCAAAGTAAATGTTCTTCTATACTTAAAAAATGATCCTGATGAGTATTATCATCAAAGTGGAATGTTTCTTTTTAAACAGTATGATCTTATAACAACATTCTGTGCAACTGAAAGTTTGTTATGATTGTTGGATTAATAGAAGCACTTTCAGTTCCAAAATATTTTACTATTGATTGTCCCAAATACTAAAAAAATGTCTACTACATAAACTTGTCATTGTCTTAGAATGTGTGCTTTATACCAGGTTTTGAACTTGTATTTGGACATGCATTGACCCTTTTTGCAGGGTCAGTACCACTGAACTCTACTCCCTGTCTGACCTGTTCCAGGATCAATATTTTGTACTCTCATCTGGGATTGGTCCAAACAATAGTGCAACCGCTAACCTGCCCCATGACCCCATAACCTCTCCAATGATCGAGCCACCAAAGAATTTTGAAATTGTTGGTTTTAAATCTTGTCAAATCCCCATTATATTCAGTTTGTATCCTTTTTTCATGTTGGCCATAATTTGGATAACCAGGTTTTTCACAACTTATCAAGGGCCTGACTTATATTCAAATGATATATATTAAAGTTAGTAACTATACTCAGGTGCACAATATACAAATCGTTTTATTTTCGATGCAAGGATTGAAGGAGTGTCAATCTTCTGCACTAATATTCTTACTTTCTCTTCAACAGGTGCTAACTTTCATTGGGTTCTAAATTTATAGTGCGGTCTAATAGCCAAATGAGAATTCGTCGCAGGTGACTCAGACAACTCACAACAGGTTATCACACTATGTGGAATTAATATCAAACCTGATCCAGATTTCATCAGGCACACACATTTCATTAAGGCTACCTCAGAGCTCTGACTCAAAAAACTTTGGTCTCCTTTTGCTTTTGCCTGTTTCCATTCGTTGAGTTCCCGCTCATAAATATCGAATACACATGGTTTACATCCACTACCACAACACTGGGAAGGCAAAGGCTCTTGGGGTCGAAGAGAAAGCCATTCATCCTCACTGTAAGCCATCACCTGCAAAATACAATATTAAAAAAACTGACAGTGTGTAGCTCTTATTGTTAACTTTTTCAGCGCAAAAACGTGAATATTCATTACAGATCTTACAAATTATATCTTGTATTTTCAACAGTAGAGAATTTTGAAGACAATTTTCAAGTTAAGGCTACAACCAAAGAGAACACTGAATTACATTACAAAATTTATTTTTAGACTTTGTAGTCATTTACCAATACATTTTAACGCAGAGGTATACTGAAGTAATTGTGCAAACTCAATAAATATTCACTGTCTTTACTGGAACTACAGTGGTAGTGGTTAGATAAGCCTATTATCACACCCTCAGTCACATGTTGAAAAATGCAGGCCAAATCGATAAGCATTTCTACCACACAAATGCTAAATAATGACCATCTCAAACAAGAGAGAATCTAACCTTCTCACTTTGACATTCAATGGGATTACGATCACTGAATCGCCCACTATCAACAACCTGGGAGTTACCACTGACCAGAAGCAGAACTGGACCAGCCATAGTGTAGCTATAAGAGCAAGTTAGAGACTAAAAATTCTAGGAGCAGGTAACTTCTTTTTCCTGCATTGCCTGTTAATGGGGCACAAATCAGGAGTGTGATTCTCTACTTGTCTGGATGAGTACAGCTCCAACAACACTCAAGTAGCTTGATGCCACTGAGGACAAAGCAACTGGTTTGATTGGTAACCTATCCATCAACATTAATTTCCTTCCTATTGATGAACAGTAGCAATGATGTGTATCACAAACAAGATGCAGTGCAGGAACTCCCCAAGATTCACTGACAGCATTATCCAAATGCACAACTTCTACTACATTGAGCAGTAGATACATGTATATTACCACCATAATTTCCATACAGGAGACACAATCCTACTTTGGAATTGTATAACTGTTCCTTCATATTGTTGGGTCAAAATGCTGGAACTCCCTTCCTCATAGCATTGTGGGTGTCCCTGTACCACAAAGAGTTCAGGTAGGCCACTCACAACCATCTATCAAGGACAATTAATGAATTTTTTAACAATTCATTTTAAAAATCAATGTTAGCTATAAAAATACCCACATAAGAACATTTTCCTCGCACAAGTTCCAGGTTCAGGTTTTAATGAGGTACTAAAAACTGACACAAAGGTTAACTGCAACCTATCCAATTTCAGCTTACTGTTATAAGACATCAATTAGTTATCTTTCCGTGTAATTTTCAGAAAAAAAATGTTGTTGTGTTTCTTTGCTGATCTCTTTTGCTAGTTTGCCTCAGTATTTCACAACTGAGTACTTATGAAAGAACCAGTTGGCACAGCAGTGAATTAAGAAATTAACCTACTTGTATTTATATATTTTTACTGTAAGAAAATATCCCAAGGCACAGTGGCACTACTAAGCAAAATATGACTGTGAGACGCATAAGCAGATACTAGGACAAATGCCAAAAAGCTTGATAAAAGATTTTAAAGAGTATTTTGAAAGAGGTAAGTGAGGTATAGAAATGAAGAGATTTATGAGGATAGAATTCCAGGGCTAAGAGCCTGAGCAATCAAAAGCATTGCCACCATAGAGTCATAGAGATTACAGCACAGAAACAGACCCTTCAGTCAAACTCATCCATGCTGACCAGATATCCCAACCCAATCTAGTCCCACCTGCCCGTACCTGGCCCATATCCCTCCAAACCCTTCCTATTCATATACCCATCCAAGATGCCTCTTAAATGTTGCAATTGCACTTGCCTCCACCACTTCCTCTGGCAGCTCATTCCAAACATGTACCACTCTCTGCGTGAAGAAGTTGTCCCTTAGGTATCTTTTATATCTTTCCCCTCTCACCCTAAACCTATACTCTCCCACCCCAGGGAAAATACTTTTGTCTGTTTATCTTATCCATGTCCCTATGCCCCTCATGATTTTATAAACCTCGATAAGGTCACCCTTCAGCCTCCAACACACCAGGGAAAACAGCCCTAGCCTATTCAACCTCTCCCCATAGCTCAAATCCTCCAAACCTGGCAATATCCTTGTCAATCTTTTCTGAACCCTTTCAAGTTTCACAACATCTGTCCGATAGGAAGGAGACCAGAATTGCACGCAATATTTCAACAGTGACCTAACCAACATTCTGTACAGCTGCAACATTACCTCCCAACCCGTGTACTCAATACTCTGACCAATAAAGGAAAGCATACCAAACGCCTTCTTCACTATCCTATCTACCTGCGACTCCACTTTCAAGGAGCTATGAACCTGCACTCCAAGATCTCTCTGTTCAGCAACACTTCCTAGGAGCTTACCATTAAATGTATAAGTCCTTCTAAGATTTGCTTTCCCAAAATGCAGCACCTCACATTTATCTAAATTAAACTTCATCTGCCACTTCTCAGCTCATTGTACCATCTGATCAAGATCCCATTGTAATCTGATGTAACCTTCTTCGCTGTCCATTACACCTTCAATTTTAGTGTCATCAGCAAACTTACGAACTATACCTCTTACGCTCACTTCCAAATCATTTATGTAAATCACGAAAAGTAGCGGACCCAGCCCTGATCCTTGTGGCACTCCACTGGTCACAGGCCTCCAGTCTGAAAAACAACCCTTCACCATCACCCTCTGTCTTCTACCTTTGAGCCAGTTCTGTATCCAAATGGCGAGTTCTCCCTGTATTCCATGAGATCTAACCTTGCTCACTAATCCCCCATGGGGAACCTTGTCGAATGTCTTACTGAAGTTCATATAGATCGCATCTACTGCTCTGCCCTCATCAATCCTCTGTTAATTCTTCAAAAAACTCAATCAAGTTTGTAAGACATGATTTCCCATGCACCAATGATGAAGAAATTAAAAATTGGAGATGCTCAAGAAGTCAGAACTAGAGGAGTACAAATATCACAGAGCATTGAGAGGCTGAAGGAGATAGGGACATTATGGAAGGATTTGAAAACAAGAATGTAAATTTTACAATTGAGGCATCTGGGAGCTAATGTCAAACAACAGTTACACAGTTAGTAGTAAATAGAACTAAGTGTGAATTATGACATAGACAGCAGAGCCTTATGGATGTGTGAGAAAATAAGGCTGATGAGAAGAGGATTGCAGCTTCTGAAACATGGTTCTAACGAACAGTCCTTAGAATCAGGGCTGACAGAGCAAAAAGCCAATGAATTTGTCCACAGGAAAACAGGGACCCTCAGCATTTCATAGGCTTGAAGAAGTTGAGCTGAGAACATAATATCATCAGAAAAGGTGCAGTCAGAGTCTGTTTTTGGCAAAAATAGAAGATGAGTATCAGGAAAGCACCATGAACAATGGCAGGCAAACATGACAGGCTGGTCAGAAGTACTTTTGAATTGTCAAGTCTAAAACAGTAAATGCATGGAGGAAGGTTTCAACAGCAGGTGAACGCGGATAGACACAGAGTAAGATTGTATTATGAAGGTACAACAGGGGGTCAAGGACATTTGGCCTTGGATCTTCAGGTGGCCATCCTCCAAGGTGGACTTCGGGATACTCAACAAGGTGGAATCGCTGACCAGAGGCTGATAGCCAACTTCAATACCCATGAGGATGGCCTCAACTGGGATCTTGGGCTCATGTCACACTACAGGTGATCCCACTACACTATACACTCTCACACAATCACACTCACGCAGGCAGTCTCTCTCACACACGCGCTCTCAGACACACACACCCTCTCTCACAGGCATATACTCCTATCACACTTGCATTGTCTGAGCTGAGATGACACCTTCTTTGATAAAACCTTAAGTTATGTGTCTTGAAAGAAGGTCGTGCCTCACAAACCTTATTGAATTCTTTGAGAAAGTGACTAAGGAGGTGGACGAGGGGAAAGCAGTAGATGTGGTGTATATGGATTTTAGTAAGGCGTTTGATAAGGTTCCCCATGGTAGACTACTGCAAAAAATACGGAGGTATGGCATTGAGGGTGAGTTGGAGGTTTGGATTAGGGGTTGGCTGGCCGGAAG
>NC_057720.1:66986269-67043057 GCF_004010195.1 Chiloscyllium plagiosum
CTTTTTCCACTTATGGAGTCAGCTATTACAAGGGGGCATAGCTTTAAATTAAGGGGGGGTAGGTATAGGACAGATGTTAGGGGTAGGTTCTTTACTCAGCGAGTCGTGAGTTCATGGAATGCCCTGCCAGTAGCAGTAGTGGACTCTCCCTCATTATGGGCATTTAAGCGGGCATTGGATAGGCATATGGAGGATAGTGGGCTAGTGTAGGTTAGGTGGGCTTGGATTGGTGCAACATCGAGGGCCGACTGGCCTGTACTGCGCTGTATTCTTCTATGTTCTATGTTCTGGGATTTGGCAAATCAAATGAATCAAAACCTGCAACCCATTCTAAGTGATTAAGATTTAACAGCAATCAAGGTTTGTTCAATACATCACATCAGTTGCATCACACTTTGATATTTTACTATAAATTCTGTGTCCTATGATCCTGCCCCACTAGCTACCTGATGAAGGAGTTTCTGAAAGTTTCTACTTCCAAATAAACCTGTTGAGTGATTTTTAACTTTATCCACCCCAGTCCAACACTGGCACCTTTGCATCAGTCTAATGGGATTGATAGTACATCTTGAGGTCAAATATGACACCAAGCCTTCAACCAATTTGGTTCAGTAGCAGATAGATGCCATATAGAGTCAGTGGTTAGGGTAAATCAGCATTTTAGAGTACAGAAATAAAAAAAACTGGATCAGTAAAAGTGAATCTTCACTGGTTCACGAGTGTTATTTAGTGAACAAAACTGGTGTTCATTACCGTGTTTTAACAATGTGTGACATCTGTTCAAATTAATGTGTCGACTCTCAAACTATCGAGCAAGCTTGTCATCATCACCTTCTGAAAGCCAATTGGAGATGGGCAATAAATGTCAGCAACACCAATGACCCAACAATAAAAAAAAGAAATTGCTGGCAAAGCTCAGCAGGTCTGACAGCATCTGTGGGAAGAAAGCAGGTTTATTTGGAAATACTAGCTTTCAGGGCGCTGCTCCTTCATCAGGTTACCACCACCTCGGTGTTTGCAAACTGGCAGCCGTGTTTGAAATCAGACAGAACAAGTGATCATTCTTCGAAAGGTTCGTTGGCCTGTGGCACGCATGGGATGTCCCAAGAACATGAAGGACTCTTGACAAAAGCGCATTCCTTCAATGTCTCCTTTGCGAAAATTACTCAGCAAAACATCTGAGCCTCAAAGGACCGAAACTGGTACTTTAATGATACAAAGCCTACGGAGAGAAAAAGTAAATCGTTATTTTAAAGTAAGGCAGAGCTCACTAATGAAGTGGTCTCAGCTGGCACAGTGGTTGGGCTGCAAATCCCATTTGAGGTGCTCGGTCTAGGCTCAGGATACGGTGTACCAACAACCAGGACAATCCCAACACCTCCAACCGTCGCCGCTGGTCCCGCCCACTAGACAGGTTCTTCTCTCATTGGTGAAACGTGGCGATTCTTTCTATCTCTTTGGCCATTTCCAATGTCAATCAAACCTAACAGTTGCGGTCAAAGTTTAATTCCCGTCATGCCTTTCGGAACCTTGTTGTCACAGTAACGCGAACCGGCCTGACTTTTCTCCTGAAGCCTCGGATTAACCAGCAGATTTCTTTTATTTTTAAATTCGTCGCTATGTGGTGCCGGGCTTCGGGTGTCCGAGCGGTAAATTTAGTCCCTGCCTTGTCAGGCTGCCGTACCCTCCATGTCGCCGCTGGGTTATCCGCCCAAGCCCAGCGACCGCAGAAAATGCCGGAGCCGGTAGAAATCCCCGGACTGGAGCCTATCACTTATTGGGACAGAATGCACTACGTGCCGGGCCTAGCCGACCCCAAATGCCCACCCTGGGACAGAGGATGGGAAGACCCGTGGCATCGCCGGGGTCCCAAATATGAGGAAATGCCGCTGTACAAGGAGAAGCCGTGTTTCACGTTTCACCAGAGAACTAAGATGTTGGAGGGTAAGGACAGGGCTGTTTGGCTACAAGAACACGATAGGTGGGAGCAAGAGTCAGCTATATCGTCTGTCATTACAGCCATGGCTGGGTTTGGGTTTTAACTCTGCTTTCCTGGTCATTTCCTATATCCCGCGTTCTCTGAGACACGAAAAATATATGTCTGCCCCAGCCTTTAACATACTAAACAATGGAAACTTCACTAACTTCAAGGAAAGATAATTGCTAATGTTCACAACACTGAGTGAAGAAGCTTCTCCTCATTTCAGTCCTAAATAATCGATTCTCATGTATGGAAATACGAATAGGGTACATAAGTATGTCATTCAAACCTGCTACACCACTTAGTAAGATCATGGTTGACTTGTTTACGTTTTGAAATACATTCCCATCAATTGATTCCCTTGCTGAACAATCCCAGATCTGCCTTGAGTGTCCAGTGATTCTGAGGAAGGGGTTCCAAAGTGCCTCAATTCTGAGGGAAAGATTTTATCTTTAGATTAGATTACTTACAGTGTGGAAACAGGCCCTTCAGCCCAACAAGTCCACACCGTCCCAGACCCATTCCCCTACATTTACCCTTACACCAAACACTACGGGAAACTTAACATGGTCAATTTACCTAACCTGCACATTTTTGGACTGTGGGAGGAAACTGGAGCACCCGGAGGAAACCCACGCAGACATGGGGAGAATGTGCAAACTCCACACACAGAGTTGCCTGAGGCAGGAATTGAACCTGGATCTCTGGTGCTGTGAGCCACCGTGCCACCCAACTTTCTCCTTGACTCTGTTCAAAAAGAGTGATCCCTAATTCTGTACTCACCCACAAGAGGAAACATTCTTTCCATATTCACCTTGTCAAGACTGTTCAGGATCTTATATACTTTAACCAAGTCACTCCTCCATTATTTAAACTCCAGTGGAAACAAGCCTATTCTGTCCAACCTCTCCTCTTAAAGTCAACTTACTCAATTCAAGTACTAAGCTAGTAAACTTCCTCTGAATTGCTTCCAGCTGATTATCATCCTTCCTTAAATAAGGAGAACAAAAACTGCAGACAATATTCAACATGAGGTTACCAGTGCCCTGCACAACTGAAGCATAACATCATTATTTTTATGTACAATTCCTCATTCTGTGACTGTGCCCCTGCATTTTAGATTCCCTGACCAGCAAAAGCAATCACTCAGCATTTACCCTGTCATGGCCTTTCAGAATTGTGTAATTTTGAATGAGATCCCCCCTCATACTTTTGAACTTGAGAATATAGACCTAATTTGTTCAGGCTGTCTCTCCAAACCAACAGATTCATTTAGTGAACATTTTCAGTACTTCCTCCAGCATGTAATTTCTTGTCCCTCCTTAACCAGTTCCTCAATGGGACAGCTTTTACTGCTGTGATTAGTTCAAGTTTCACTGCCCTGAGTGGCCATTTAGTACAGTTTGTGAAGCAAAGATTGGAGTCCAGCTTACCCCACTGAGTCGCAGATAGTTCCCCTCCTCTTTGATCAAGAGGCCCTCTTTATGATGCAATCTATGAACTTTGAGGGGAAAAAGGGACCAATTGAGAGATTGAATATGTTGAAGTTGTCTATTTCTGATTATGCAAAATACGGTGAATATTGGTTCAGAATTAGAGGCTTCAAATAGAATTGAATGTAAGACTAACCAATGACATTCTTCTCAGTACCCTATTCCAAGCTCTAAAGTTTGTCATAGCTTGCAGTCCCTCCATCTATGTACAGGGCAAACAAAATGATGCAAATTGGTGAGACATTATCACTTAGACTGTTTGTCTCCACAACACGGCTCACATCCAGTGATGCCAACCCCCATTTCATAAAGCGTGAGACCAACCCTAGGTCAAGAAACTTCGTATGAATTCATGAGAAGCTCATGTTTTCAACTTGAATCAACATGGATTCACAGATGTTTTTCAAACGTCAATCTCAAATTAGTCAGGACTGTATACAAAAACAAAATTTAAAGATTCTCAAAATGATTTTTAAAAAAACCTTTCCTGTTATTTTTGGTAAGATCATGGCTGGACTTAAGAGAAGAGGTTCACATGCCTCGTTTTGCAGCAAAAAACACTGAATGTAGAACATATGTTGGTGGACCTGGATAGTGAGCGGGGAATATTCATCTGCATAAGATTGCATTTGTGTATTTCAGTCTATTAGATTAATATAGCTCTGAAATTACTTTGGCTGCAAATATTAATTTTTAATTTTTTTAATAATTAGCATGCACATGCTCATTATATTTGTTATTTTTAAATGTACTTGTGGATAACTTGTTAGCTTATGAGTATTTATCTGCATTAATTATTGCTGCATTTATGTATCTCTATCACTTGTAAATGCAACTGTATGAAACTTTGTACCCTAAATCATCTGTAGTTTAATATTTTTAAAAATTTATCCACAGTTCTATTTCCCATATTTTTTTTCCCAAAATGTTTGATTCATTTCTGTTTTATACATTGCGACTTTGGGGAAGATTTGTAGCTTAGGTTGTGGATCAGGTCATAGGTTTGGTCGCTGAGCTGGCAGATTTGTTCTCTAATGTTTCATCACTACGCTCAGTAATATCATCAGTGAGCCTCCGATGGAGCGCTGGTGTTCTGTCCTGCTTGCTATTTATTTGTCTTCATTCGTTGTGGTGGGTAATATCACTTCCAATTCTGTTTCTGAGAGGTTGGTAAATGGGGTCCAACTTGATATGTTTGTTAATGGAGTTCCAGTTTGAATGCCAGACCTCTAGGAATTCTTGTGCGTGTCTTTGTTTAACCTGTCCCAGGATGGATGTATTGTCCCTGTCGGACTTGTGTCCCTCTTTGCCTATGTGTGTGGATACTAGTGATAGTCATGTCTTTTGGTGACTAGTTGCTGCTCATGTGTCCTGGTTGCTAGTTTCCTGCCCATTTGTCCAATGGAATGTTTGTTGCAGTCCTTGCAGGGTATTATGTATATAATGTTCGTTCTGCTGGTTGGTCGTACAGAGTCCTTTAAATTCATCAGGAGCTGTTTCAGAAAGGTGGTAGGTTTGTGGGTGATAATGATGTCTTGGGACCAGAGTAGTCTGGTCATCATCTCTGAGATGTCTTTACTGTATGGCAGGGTGGATAGAGTCTCTGGGCATGTTGTGCCTTCTTGTTTAGGTCTGTTGTGTGGGAATTGGGAATAGTGCTTATTGGCTACCCATTGTTCCTGAATATGTTGTATAGGTGTTTTTCCTTGGCTTCTCATAATTCCTGGATGATGCAGTGTCTTGTGGCTCGTTTAAATAATGTCCTGCTGCAGCTCCTTGTGTGTGTATTGGGATGATCCCTCCTGTATTTGAATATCTGGTCAGTGCATGTAGCTTTCCTGTAAATGCTGGTCTGCACCTCACTATTGGCTTTTCATTCTGCTCTGATGTCCAGGAAGGGGAGTTTGTTGTTGTTCTATTCCTCTTTGGTGAACATTTTACCGGTAAGGATGTTGTTCATGTGTTTGTGGATTTCTTTTAATTTGTTACGTTTCGTGATGACAAAGGCGTCATCCACATAGTGGACCCAAAGCTTGGGCTGGATCCTGGGAAGAGCTTTTCGTTCTAACTTCTGTGTTACTGCTGCTGCTGCTGCTGCTAAGAGTCCTGATATTGGTGATCCATAGGCATCCTGTTGATTTGTTTGTAGATATTGCTATTGAAGGTGAAGTGGGTTGTGAGGCACAGATCTACTAGTTTGAGGATGCTGTTCTTGCTGGTGGAGTTGGTGCTGTCAGGTGAGGTTATTAAAGTTTCCACAATAAATAATAGGACAGGGTATTGAAAGAGTCAGGGATATAATTTCAGACACAGCAGATAAGTGGTCATCTATGAGAAGAGGGGTGATCAAGGCAGGATTGAGTGTGTGGTACTTAAGTGTAGTATATGAAACAAAGGTAAATGAGCTTGCAGCTCAATTTTGTGGGTATGATGTGGATATCACAGGGACACAGTTGTTAGGGGAATCAGGGCTCAGAACTAAATGTTCAAGGATACATGTCCTATTGAAAGAACAGGCAAATGGGCAGAAGAGGGTGGAAATGAAATTAAATTGATAGTAAGAAATGATAATGGTTCAGAAAGCATAGAATCTGTATTGGAAGAGTTGAGGAACTGCAAAGAAAAGAGTATCCTGGGAGTTGTGTGAAAGTCTCTTAGCAATAGTCAGGGTATGGGGCAGAAAATAAATTAGGAGATAGAAAAGGCTTGTAAGAAAAGCACTATTATAATAATCATGGGGGACTTCAATATGCAAGTTGGTAGTAGATTCCAAGAAAAGAAATTCATGGAATGTCTACGAGATTGTGGCTTGTGGCAGAGCTCACTAGGGAACAGACAGTTTTGAATTTAGTGATGTGTAATGAGGCAGACTTGATTAGGGAGCTTAAGGTGATGGAATATGAGAAGTAATAACCAAAATATGACAGAATTCACCTTGCAGTTTACGAGGGTGAAGCTAGAATCAGATTAACAAGGTAACAATAAAGACATGATGGCCAAAAATTGTTGTAAGGGGAGACGAGTGAGGAAGACAGTGGAGCAGCAATTGCAGACGTTTCTGGGAGTGATTTGGGAGGCACAACATAGTTTCATTCCTAGAAAGAAGAAATGCACTAAGGGAGAACGAGACAATTATGGCTGACAAGGGACAGCATAAAAGCAGAAGAAAACTTGTGTAGGACATTGGTTGTGCAACTTTTGGAATATTGAATGCAATTCTGGTCTACCTCCTATTGGAAGGATGTTGTGAAACGTGAAAAGGTTCAGAAAAGATTTACAAGGATGTTGCCAGGGTTGGAGAATTTTGAACTACAGGGCGAGGCTGAATAAGCTGGGGCTGTTTTGCCTGGAGTGTCTGAGACTGAGGGATGACCTTTATAGAGGTTTATAAAATCATGATGGGCATGAATAGGAAACATAGACCTGGGGTGGAGGAGTACAAAACTAGAGAACATAGGTTTAGGATGAGAAGGGAAAGATTTAAAAGGGGCATAAAGGACAACTTTTCCACACAGTGGGAGGTGCGTGTATGGAACAAGCTGCCAGAGGAAGTGGTGGTGGTTGGTGCAAATACAACATCTAAAAGGCATCTGGATGGGTACATGATTAGGAAAGGTTTGGAGGGATATGGGCCAAGTGCAGACAAATGGGACTAGATTAGGTTAGGATATCTGGTCAGCATGGACGAGTTGGATCGACATGTTTGTTTCCAAGCTGTCCATCTCTGAGTCTATGTCCTGGTGTTTGAATGATTGACATTTAACCACCTCAACCATCTGTTCTGCTAGGCATGACTCCAAGGGAAACTCTCCAGGAAGCGTTTTCCCTTGAACCCATTGACTCCAGGTTTACTAGGTCTTTTTGATGCCATACTTGGTTTAATGCTGCGTTGATGTCAAGGGCAGTCACTTTCACATCATTTCTGAAGTTCAGCTCATTCATCCACATTTGAACCAAGGCTATAATGCTAACACAGCAGCAACCAAGTATTTCCTTTGCAGGTGCACTTGACAGCGCTGCTGAGGTCCCCTTCCATCAGTTTGCTGATTATCATTGTAAACTATAGGGTAGCAATTGGCTGGGTTGGATTTGCCCTGCCTTTTGTGTACCTACCTGGCAATTTTCTTAATTGTCAGGTGGATGCTAGAGATGTAGCTAGACTGGAAGAACTTGGCTAGGGTCACTACTAGTTCTGAACAGAAGTCTTCGTTTACATTGCATGAATGTTTTCAGAACCTATAGACTTTGTGCATCCAGTGTCAGCCACTTATTAATAATGTGAAGTGAATCAAATTGTTTGAAGGACCACAGGAAGGGCCAAGATGAATCATTTACTGGATACTTTTGGCTAAAGATGGTTGCAAATAAATTTCAATCTTGTTTTTTTGCACTGGTGTGTTGGGGCTCAGTTTTGAAGATCTTAGCAAGGTGTTCTAATGGTTGCTTGATTATCCATCAGCATGCATGACTGGATGTGGCAAAAGTGCAGAGCTTAGATCCGATCTAAGGATTGCTTCCTTAGTGTGCCTACTGCTTTCCATTCGATTTTGCTGTAAACATTTTGTACTTTCAGACTTAGGCTACCATGTAGCTTTGTGAAGCAATCTTTTAAATTCTTATGAATTCTGTTTCTAATTTGTCTGTAAAAAAGCTTTTATTCAATAATTGACAGTGAACAATACTGTGGGAAATTTATTAGTATATATCAATGAAATCATTCTTGCTAACTGAAATAGTGTGGCTTTTTTTAAAATTTGCACTTATTAGGATTTATTTTTTATTTCCAGGTGTTAAACAAGCTCTTTGGCTGACCAAATCTAAATTAATAGAGGGTCTTCCTAAGCAGATACTAAGGATAGCTGCAGATTCTGCAAATTATATTGAGGACCAGGATGAGAGGGTTAAGGCAGCTATCAGTCATGCTCGTTTTTGGAGCACCACTGAAATTCGTCCTAAAAGAAATCGGTTTTGGTAAGCAGAAATATATTGTCATTAACATTAAAGCTGGAATTTTAGATGTGTAGTTCTTGAGAAATTCTACATGGTCAATGGTAAAAATGATGGAATTCTTACCAAAAATGAAAGAGATATTCCTGATAGTATTTGAAACTTTCCAGTCTGAAGAGGCAGCACTTTCAAGGAAGGAAAACATAATACTTGCTGTAATATGTTTGTAGTGTAGGATAAAGTGGATGGTTGGTGGAACTTCTAGACCATACGAGAAATCTAGAAATTGAGTCTAACATAATAGTATTGCATTAAAAACCCTTCACTTTCTGCAGTTTCCCTGCAGAAAGTGAAGGGTTTTTAATGTAATACTATTTGTAGTCTGATATTGAATTCTTAACAAGATTTATTTGTTAAAAGGCTGCCAACTTTGTATTAACTGGTACATTAATTTATCATGTTTTGTTATGTAAAGTCCATAGGTAAAGCCTGAGATACGGCATGACTACAGGCTGAATTTGTATTTAAAATGTTATGTTTAAAATCGTTTTGCACTATATTTGATCCTAGCCAAGATGACAGTTAAATATAATGCAATATTCTTAGTGGGCGGCACAGTGGCTAGCACTGCTGCCTCACAGCGCCAGAGACCCGGGTTCAATTTCCGCCTCAGGCGACTGACTGTGTGGAGATTGCACATTCTCCCAGTGTCTGCATGGGTTTCCTCCCACAGTCCAAAAATGTGCGGGTTAGGTGAATTGGCTATGCTAAATTGCCCGTAGTGTTAGTGAAGGGGTAAATGTAGGGGAATGGGTCTGGGGGGTTGCGCTTCGGTGTGGACTTGTTGGGCCGAAGGACCTGTTTCCACACTGTAAGTAATCTAATCTAATCTTAAATTTGAGCTGCTTTTATATTGTTATTGTGTTGGTGGCCATTTTGTTAAATTAATTTCATTGGATTTTTTTAAACCAGTTACCAGGAAAGACTTGCTTTTACTTACGGATATATCTCCATTTTGCAGTAAAATACTGTTCCAGTGATGTGATCCTGGATATGCCCTGATTCTATTTACAAATCATTACCATGTTCTTATGTTGTAACCTTAGACATCACTGGTAAAGACAGTCTGTGCATATGCTGAATATGTGGAGACACGTTTCTAACCAATATGCAGTGACACCAACTAACTTTTTCAACAGATCCAATGCCAATTTAAAGCATTGATGACTTAAATCTGATGCTTTGCTAGTTCATGCTGCAGAGCATGATTGCCCATTTGGTTTAGGTCCATTATCTCAATAATGGTACCAGTTAGGAATCAGTAAACTATATTCCTGATCACTTTGTCTGGGTGCTAAATTAATTAATTTCATATTGAACTGGAAAAATAGGAAACAACTACATTTAGTAGCAATACAGTAATACACAGCTCACACAACGTAAGGAATACAAGACACTGTGTAGTCTCCATCCTCCTTTCTGACTCAGTCACATCTCTTATTTCCTTCCATCCCTGAATCATGATTCTGCCTTTCCCTTTGTTCTTTCATGCTGTTCTTTCCTTGGTTTCCATCATGAGAGTCTGGTGCACATGCATAGATATTCCTGATGCCTTTCCACACAACAGTTATAAGAGCAGAAGGAAGCAGAAACAGTGTTTTCCCTCCTCTTCCTTTCCTGGTTATTGGCTGGGTGGCTGTGCCCTAACATAATTCCTTATGGGTTCTAAAATTGAAGAATAGTAGAGTTAGATATCAATCTTTTTACATCAACCCAGCCCATATTGAAAGAAAAATAATGTTTATACAGCACTTTAAAAGTAAATAATTAACTGTAAAATGGTAACAGTTTTAATATGGAAACCCTGGCAGCAAATTTGCACAAACAGCAATGAGTTAATCAATCATCAGATAACGTTTTAATTAAATGATAAATATTTGCCTGAACACTAAGAATATTCTTCTTTGAATTGTGGCAGTCGATATGAAACTGTTTAATATCTCAACCAAAAAAGGCACCCTCCAGTAAATAACACTTCCTGTTCTGCAATTGAGTGTCAGCCTAGATTTTGTGCTCAACATTTTGGTGCGGGACTTGAACCCCATAGTCTTCTCAGACCAAAGTGTGCACTGCTAAACCATGGCTAACAGCTGGTGAAATAAGCTCTTGACGCACTTGTAATCTAAGAGAAATGTTTTCTCAGTCTTGACCTAGTTGTTAGCAAAACCCATGGCACAGACTTTTTAAACTCCCTCTGAAAGATTGCATACTTGTAACATAAATTGAATATTTCACATCCAGTTTTATTGGGAATAATTATTCTGAGTTCAGTATTCTGCAGAGAAAGCTTCAGATCTTCATCTAGTTGGATAGATATTTTCTTATGACTGGAGCAGGTCAGACTTGAATTTTGCCCCTTGTCTATAATTAGGAACACTACCATTGCACCACAAAAAAATTAGTGAAAACTCAACAGCTTTATATAATCTGAGGAGAAACCAGCATGGATCTAGTTGGATATATTGATCTTAGAATGTATAACAACATTTAATAAGGATACTGTACCTTACTCCTCTCCATTTTCTGTCTAACCTTTGTGTTTCATTTTCAGCCCTGTATTGCTGCAGAACCTCTTACACTTATGCAGGATCTTGCAGCCCCGATTTCCTGCACTTGGAAACAGGACACTGGCTGAAAATTACCGTGTGACTGCAATGTGGGAGAGAGGTTTGCCAATGTGACTTCTGTTTAAGTAGTAATGTGTAAAAATGTCTTTGTCCTTTCTCTTCAATGGTAAAAGCCATGAATACTCTATACTAGGTCGCACAAATGTAACACTCATTGGCTTAATTTCTAATAAAATAATTGTTTTGCCCGTTTGTGGAAACTTCCAACAATATATAATCATAGAATCTTAAGCACAGAGTGTTTGGTTCTTTGGCCGAGGCTTCATACAAGAAGCAATTTGCACACACCAACTTCCGCAAACACAAAGTTTATTGAAGCTTGTAGAAGTTAGGTGACCGCTCTGACACTCTTCACTGGTTGTGCGAAGTCAAGTCAAAATGAGGCCTCTTCCTCTTCCCCATATCCTACCACTGTACTTGGGGTAGTGTGTGGTTGAGGTCATCCTCGGAGATAACGTAAATGTCAATGCCCTAATCCTGGGAATAATTAGACTCAGTGATTCCCCAAGATAATGCAAGTATGTTATGCCCTAGCTTTGGGGGATGGCTCTGAAAGCATTTCTGAATGGAAGGGACTGAATGAGAGTTTAATTTGATGATAGCAGGAGAGTAGTAGTAAGTGGCTGGCTAAATAAAGTGAGTCATCCACACCCACTTCCAAAATGTTCAGCTACTGGAGAAAGACAGAACAATTTAATGCAATGTTAAAAGATTAATGTCCAGAGAGATGGTACAATTTAATCTTTTAAAATTACACAAGGAGGCTATATGCTTGTCATAGGTCTTTGAAACATCTCTCAATTTAGTCATAAAAACTTCTGACTTAGACATTTTAAAGTACATCTCCAGTTGCCTTTCAGAGTGGTAAGAATATCTGCTTTTATCCATTCTTTCAGGTTGTTTGTTCCATGTCGTAATGTGTGGATAAAGATTCCTTTTCATTTTCCCTCTCGTCTACTGTAACATGCAAGGGAAATTTGTTGGAAACACATCTTTGATGTAACGTTTCCTTTGGGACCTGGCGATCTCCTTCGGATAATCCGCTTTTCGGATAATCGAGTTTCCTCTGTTGTTTTGAGCATCAACTGTTGCACAGTTGGCGGCACCTTTGCCTCTGGATTGCAAACATGTGGATTCAGCTTCACTCCAGTTTAGTACTAGGGAAGAACTGCAGTTGCAAAGGTGCTACCTTAATTGAGGCTTCATCTGCATGCTTGAGTGGATGTAAATGATCCTCATTTGCAGTTAGTGTCTTTTAAAAAGTCTGTCTGAAACCAGCCTATGAATTATCACATTAATGTGACATAAGCCTGTCTTTATAACGCAACAGTAATTGTAATTATTAGTGATGTTCCAAAATGTAAATAAATGCCAGTACATTTGGTTGATCTTCTAATAAGATTAATGTTTTCATGCTGAATTTACATTTTGCAGTTCAACCAAAAATAAGCAATTTAACTCAAAGAAAAAGTGGGTTTGAACTTTACATTCGTCTGTAGCGCTTGTGGTCACTTAATAAAAAAAAAAAATCAAGCAACTGAAAAAAAATTACTTTTTGCTCAGGTTGAAGTTGTCAGCAAATGGTTAACTGGAAATGATCAAAACTGCATCCATCTTGTTTCAGATGTCTATGTATTCTGTTCATTTTGCATATTATTTTTGTACTCCTCTTTCAAATGCACATGATTGAGAGGGGATAGTATTTAACTACAGACCTTCTGATAAGCAAATGGAACATAGTGGTTAGCACATGGATTGATGACTGTTAAATTTCTTTGCAGAATCTGACCTTTTCCGGATTAGTGGTTTAAATGGAATCCTCCTGAGTAGTAAGCAACCTTTACCAACAGGAGCAGGAAAAGAAGAGATATTAAGCACTGAAAGTTATGTCCTTCCAACCTTCTATCCCATCTCTCCTAACATTGACTTGCAACAAACTAATATCTATGAAATACATAATGATACAGGTAAGTTTTTGATACATTAGCTATTATGCAGCTTAACACCACTCATTTTTGGAATTGGCAAAACACTGAGCACCCTTTTTTTTTGTTGATTGATTGAAGGGACTAAATGGAAGGAATGAAATATCTCATGGTGCTGAAAAAGATATGGTTAATCAAATCAATTAGTTCAATTGAATGAAATATTGTTTGTGACATGAATTTTTATATCAAGCATTCCAAAGTCAATGTGGTTTACATATAAGAGTTTTTTGAGGAAGATTAGGACTTCTACATTACTCTTACCCATTTACAATTTTTATTAATTGTGTTGGTACAGGCTTCCGTGATGGGTACCCTTTTCCTCACGCGCACACACTGTATTTTACAGAGTGTTCTGCTCATACAGCTAGGTTCAAACCTGAGCCACTGAGGGCGAAGATGATCATGTTCACATTTGCAAATGCTTTTGCAAGGGCCAAGCTGCTATATGGTGTAAGTATTTACTTCATTTGGTAACTAATGAAGTAGCAATTCCATTTAACTTCAACTCAGTGTCATTGGTATTAGACAATATTGTAGAACAAGCACTTTGCAAATTTGTTTCTCTAACTCTTTCCAAAGAAATGAGAGTTGCAAAAGCTATAGAGACACCAAGAACCCCTATATTGACAAGCACTCAGTGTTAACACTAAAGAGGGACGAAATTCTGAAATGTGTTCAGAACAATTGTCTCAGTCTGCTTAATGGATTTATTTTTTTGCATCTACTAACAACTGGCTGTAGGAACAGGCTGTGATTGGATGAAACCCTTGGCCTTGGATAAAAAGGAAAACAGTGATTCAGAAAAGTATTCCCAGTGGGACAAAAATAGAATTGGATTTTTCCAAAAGTACATGCATAATTTATCCTAACATAGTTCTAATGCACTGAGCAGATCAAGCATTGTATATGTATATATATTTATATTCAGTTGCTAATGGTGTAATATTTTAAAGGGAACTTTGAAGCAAATGCCTGCCTTCTCTTTTCACATAAATGAATATAGCTGAAAGTCCAGAATCCTGTTTATTGCACTGATTGTTTGAGGTAAATGTGGACAACACCAGCAGGTGGGGAGTTAAGGTTGGCAAATGTGAAAAGTGAGAGTTAGTCCTGACTCAGAAATAAAATTCATTATAAGCAGGAAACAAATAACCAGTCTGCAACAATTTTTTACTGAATTCTGTAAAATCTGGAAAATCAGTCATTGCAATGTCTGTACATTCCTTTACAAATTGGTGACTGCTCAATAGCCTGATCTACTTTTTTTGTAATGTTTTATGACAATTAATCAATTCCCAGTAACTTGAAACTGGAGACTTTCCTCCATCATCTTTAACCATAGATTATAATTGCTGCTGTGTTACTGAAGCTTGGACTGGCATGATACCACAAGGTGCAACTGCAAGTGCACACACTCCAATTAGATAAACATCTTGATTTATTGTTTTATTTCACAGGAAGAGCCAAAGGTGCTGGATAATCCTATCACAGTACAATGCATTGCCACAAATGGAAGGATGTTCCAATTCCTGGTATTGCAGTTAAATACCACAGATCTGCAATCATCAAATGATGGTGTAAAAAACCTAATTTGGCTAGATCAAGATCAGCTACTATATGACTATGCAAAGTGCCTCCCGGTAATCAGAAAGAAAATGATACAGGTGAGTACAGTTTGAACTTTGGCAAATTGTTCCTTAAAAGGCAGTGACATATTTTGTATCAGTAGTTCCCTGCCTGCATGTTGATGTCTGCATCTACAGAGAGTCTTCCTGTTGGGCTGCTCAGTTAATGTTGACAAATGAGTTCCTGTGTCACACCCTATTCCACATATTACATCATTGACTGAGTTTATTTCACTACAATGACTGTGATCAACTGAGACCAGAAACAAACTAATTGTACATGACACTAGGTAACTTAGCTCAATTTTATTGGTCCAATAAATGTGGACTCTAAGTAAGGCTCGAAGTAAGCTTTTTTTGTTGCTAGCATAGTATTACCCAGTAGGAGAAAGTGAGGTCTGCAGATGCTGGAGATCAAAGTTGAAACTTTATTGCTGGAACAGCACAGCAGGTCAGGCAGCATCCAGGGAACAGGAGATTTGACGTTTCGGGCACAGGCCCTTCTTCAGGAATGAGCAGAGAGTGTTCAGCAGGAGAAGATAAAAGGTAGGGAGGAGGGACTTGGAGGAGGGGCGTTGGAAATGTGATAGGTGGAAAGAGGTCAAGGTGAGGGTGATAGGTCGGAGTAGGGTGGAGGCGGAGGGGTCAGGAAGAAGACTGCAGGTCAGGAAGGCGGTGCCGGGCTGGAGGGATTCGGCTGAGACAAGGTGGGGGGAGGGGGGATGAAGAAACTGGTGAGGTCCAAGTTCATCCCCTGTGGTTGGAGTGTTCCCAGTCGGAAGATAAGACGCTCCTCCTCCGACTGTCGGGTTGTTGTGGTTTGGCGGTGGATGAGTCCAATGACCTGCATATCCTCGGTGGAGTGGGAGGGGGAGTTGAAATGCTGTGCTACAGGTTGGTTGGGTTAGTTCGTCCGGGTGGCCCAGAGGTGCTCTCTGAATCGCTCCGCAAGTAGGCGGCCATTACCCAGTAGGCAAGTTTCACAGTAAATGAATTGGATTGTTTTAACAATGAACAAAAGTTATCTCCAATATTTTATTCATTTAAAGTTTATGGACATCACTGTCCAAGTTCAATATTTATTACCCATCCTAAATTGTCCTGGAGAACGTAATGGGGACCTGTTGTCTTGAATACAACATGTGGCTTGCTAGGTTCTTTCAGAAGATAATAAAAAGGCAATCATATTGCTGTGGGTCTGAGGTTACAGGAGGGCCAGACTGGTTAAAGATGAGGGTAAAACAAGTATTTTACAACACTAGTGGTTTCACAGTTAACATTCCCACTACCAGTTTTTAAGTAGTGTTTCCAATTAGATAAATTAAACTCCCAGCTACCATGGTGGTGGGATTTAAACTCAGTTGAAAGTTTATGCAATTCAGCCTCTGAATTGCGAGTCTCAATTGTATGGTGCAGGAAGCTAATCAGCTCACCTCTTTACTGGATTTCTGAGCACTGTAATTTTCCCTGTAAGCCTGCACATTGTTTCTATTTAAATCCACCAAATCTTTGTTATGAGGTTGGGGATTCATTTTACACCATTGTGCCGTCCTTTACTGTAGACAATCAATAGGGACCTGTCAATTAGAGGGAAAATAGAATTGTATTTGGGGCTGACCTCAAGGGAACCCACAACATTAGGAGTGACCGTAATCATTCCAATGCCCTCAAACACTCTATTGAAACTGCCTCCATTACATTCCAGGCAGTGTGTTCTGTAGCCCTACTTACTGTGGACAAAAATTGCTTTCTTGCCTCACATTTTGCTTCTGTTTCTCAACCTGTTTACAAGTTGGATCGGTTTCTCCCAACCCACTCTGTCAGACCCCTCATGATTATGGTGAAAGAATGTGAAGGTTTATGAGAATGGTTACAAGTCACTTATATTTTGGGCAAAAAAATTATGGCTGTGGCACTTTACTAATTGTGTTGCCATCCTGGCAATGCCCCCATACCCATCTGGCACCCTCTCAGCATCCTAACCTTATGTACTTACCATTTGATAATAGTTGCCAAAGATCCAGAATTACAGTCAGCCACTAAGTTCCAACACACAGCAGGGAGTGTAGTTAGCTTTTCCCAACAGTTCTGCACAGAGAACAAGCTGCCTGAGTGGAGTATGGCTCCACAATTCTGAAGGAGCCTGTTTGTCTTCCACAAAAGAACAAGAGTGGCAATCTGCACAAGATCAGCACTCCTTGGAAACTCTAGCTCCTTATGTATTCAGCTTGTTCTCAACTGTACTTACTACCTGACAACTGTTATAAGCACATATTTTTAAAATTTTTGTCACCTAGACAGCTCTGGATTCGTTTACCTTCACTGTGCACAAACCATTTCGTCTTGAAAGACAGCACACTGTTTGGCTCCTGTTTATTGCTGACAACCTTTGGTTTCAGGTTATCAGGCCCAACTCTGTTCTTGTCCCATTCAAATCCACTCGCTGCAAGTTAATTATTTTTACTCTAGATTGATCACTGTCATTTTCTACCAATATCCTAGATCTTATGATACACTGATCACTTCCCACTTCCCCTAGATGTTTTCCAACAAGGAGAAGGAAAGTCATTCAAGTCACACTGGGGAATTGATACATACTGCTGTAGAAAATTGTCCTAAACGCTTAGAGGTGGTTCAGTGGTTATCACTGCTGCCTCACAGCACCAGGGTCCCAGGTTCAATTCCAGCCTCGGGCAACTGTGTGGAGTTTGCACATTCTTCCAGTGTCTCTGTGGGATTCCTCCCACAATACAAAGATGTACAGGTCAGGTGAATCAGCCATGCTAAATTGCCCATAGGTTAGGTGCGTTAGGCAGAGGGAGAAGGGTCTGGTTGAGTTACTCTTTGGAGGGGTAGTATGGACTTGTTGGGCTGAAGGGCCTGTTTCCACACTGTAGGTAATCTAATCAAAATCTAAACAATCTAGGACTGCTTGTCCATCACTGTCCTTCACAGTACCACAGTCCCTGATAATTAAAGTCCTGCTTTATTCTCTGATATTTACACCTCTTGTAATTTTCTTCCCCCAGCTGGCTTGTATATGCTACTGAACAATGTATTGAACTTCCTTATTGTTTTGCTCTAGCTCAGCCAAATCATGTCTGTCCTTGAATTCTCAATCCACTGCAGTGCTCTCCTTAACCAAAAATGGCATCTTCTCTTGGTTTTTATTTAAAACCAGTTTCCAAACCTTGTAATCAAGAATATTTAGCACTATGGTCTCTTCCTCCTTAGGCCAAGTCTCAGTTACTGCCATATTATAATACCATTAGGCAATCTTGTACCTCTAACTCGGGAATTTGTGCTGCAGACGTTTCGTCCCCTGTCTAGGTGACATCCTCAGTGCTTCCGGTTGTCAGTTCCAGCTGTCCGCTGCAGTGGTCGGTATATTGGGTCCAGGTTGATGTGTTTGTTGATGGTATCTGTGGATGAGTGCCATGCCTCTAGGAACTCCCTGGCTGTTCTCTGTTTGGCTTGTCCTATAATAGTGTTGTCCCAGTCGAACTCATGTTGCTTGTCATCTGCGTGTGTCGCTACTAAGGATAGCTGGTCGTGTCATTTCATGGCTAGTTGGCGTTCATGGATACGGATCGTTAGCTGTCTTCCTATTTGTCCTATGTAGTGTTTTGTGCAGTCCTTGCACGTTGACCGGGACCCAATATACCGGCCACTGCAGCGGACAGCTGGAACTGACAACCGGAAGCAGCAGAGACAAACCACTATAAATGCCAAAGGAAACATCACAGAAGACTCCCAAGCACTGAGGATGTTACCTAGACAGGGGACGAAACGTCTGCAACACAAATTCCCAGCTTGGCGAACAGAATCACAACGACGAGCACCCGAGCTATAAATCTTCTCACAAACTTTGAACCTCTAACTCCCTAGTCTTAGTAACTATTCTATTCATTCACATAGATGAAATGTAACCTCATATTAGACTTCATTACTTTGTAATATTCTGTCCGGGTTCACACACCCTAACAACACAAGCAAAGCTTGCTCGCTCTTCCTCTTCCCCCCCTCCCCCCAAAAGGAAGTCAGCACCTATACTATTGAAGCAGAACCAGAATTATCTCCCCAGAGACTGTTCTGGTGTTCCAGGAATCTAAAGCTCTCCCTCCTGAACCACCTTTGCATTTGCGCATTCGTCTGTCTGACCTTCTATTTCTGTACTCACTTGGAATGCTCATTAATTTGGTCTAATAACAACCCCATGAATGTAATTTAGAAAAAAATATACAGTAGCCGATCAGCTTGTGTTCAGAGACTGAAGGTTTCTTTTCCCTAGGTTCCTGCGGGGCTGTCTGGATATTGTCCAGAGACATTCAGTAAGTTCCTTGCCATGTACTTGCATGGTGCTGTGTAGAACCACATGGACAACAGAGCAGTGCTATCGCAAAGAGTTGTTACATACCTGGTGGTATCAGGAAAACAAAGGATCTTCGTTGGATACCAGAAATGGTACAAACTGTAAACATATACAAAGTCATTGTTATTTCCAATTGAAGCAAATGTATTATGTTCAGAAGTATTATTCGATTCATAATTAGGAATTTATATGAATAATACTACTTCATTAAAAATATTTTTTCACAATCTGTTTAATGCTCATCTGTATTATACCCAATTTCAAAGAAAGCATGTACACTACAGAAATTATGCACCAATCAAGTGTCAAAATGCACTTTTTTTGTCCTTTTAAGTAAATGATTTGAATGAGAATTTAGGAAGCATGGTTAGTAAGTTTGCGGATGACACTAAAATTGGTGGTATAGTATTCAGTGAAGAAGGTTATCTGAAATTACAAATGGATCTTGATCAATGGGCCAAAGACTGGCAGCTGGAGTTTAATTTGGATAAATGTGAAGTTTTTTTCCATTTTGGTAAGGCGAACAAGGGCAGAATTTATACAGTTAATGGTAGGCCCTGGGGAAAGCTGTTGAAGAGAGACACCCAAGGATTCGGACACAATTCATAATTTGCATCCTGCATACAGAGTAGTTAAGGTGTTTAGCACACTTGCCTTCCTCAAGTATGAGTTGCGACATCATGTGCAGTTGTACAAAATGTTGGGTGAGCAATAATGTGTACAATTCACTTTGCCCTGCCAAAGGATGGATGTTACCGGTACTGGAGGGGGCGAGTTAAAAAAAATAGCCTGGGACCTTTTCCACTGGAGCAAAGAAGGTTGGGTGTAACCATATAGAGGTTTATAAATCATGAGGGGCACAGATAAGGTGAAAAAGAAAGGTCTTTTCCCTAAGGTGGATATTTTTAAGGTGAGAGGAGAAAGATTTAAAAAGGACATGAGGTACAATTTAAAAAAAACACTGGTTAGTGTGTGGAATGAATTGCCAGATGAAGTGGTGGATGTAGGTATCCGTTAGTGTTTAGAGACATTTGGATAAGTAAATGAATAAGTAATGATTTGGAGGAGCCACTGTTGGATTGGGGTGGACAAAGTTAAAAATCATAACACAAGATTATAGTTCAGCAGGTGGTTGTGGAGCAGGATTGTAAGACACAATTTAAAGCAAAAAGTTACAGTGTCATGTAGCTGAAATATATTAAAGTTAGATTAAGTCTTGCACCTTTTCGAATGGTTTTGCTAGTTTCAGTTCATTTAAAAGGAGTTCTGGGATTTACATATTAAGTCACATTCTCAAAATAACTTCAGGTTTTCTAACAAAATGTGTAATCTCAGCTCAGACAACGCATTAAAGGTGTGAGGTTAAAGTCTGTGTCCCAATTTTGAGTCAGAGTGGGATTTACAGAATCTTACATGGATTGACTGTAGGTTATGCAGTTTTTGAGCAAAATGAAATATAATTCTGCAAATACAGATTCACCCCATAAACTTGTGTGCACATGCAGGAGTGACTGTGTGTGTGAGAGATGAGGTGTAGGCCTGTGAGAGGGTGCGTGTGTGGGAGTGTATGGGGGTACATGTGGGAGTGTATAATGCAGTGGGATCACTAGTATAATGTGACATGAACCCAAGGTCCCGGTTGAGGCCATCCGCATGGGTGCCAAACTTGGCTATCAGCCTCTGTTCAGCCACTCTGCATTGTTGCTTGTCCCGAAGTCCACCTTGGAAGATGGTCACCCAAAGGTCCGAGGCAGAATATCCCAGACCGTTGAAGTGTTCCCTGACTGGAAGGGAACACCCTTGCCTGATGATTGTTGTGTGGTATCCATTCATTCGTTGTCATAGTGTCTGCTTGGTCTCACCAATGTCTCTTGCCTCAGGATATCCTTGCCTGCAGCGACAACTCAAAGTGGCCAAGCAGAGGCTGGTAACCATGAGGAAGGCCTCAACCAGGGCCTTGGATTCATGTCACACTTTTGGTGACCTCACTAAACACACACACCCTTCTCATAAACAAGCTCTCTCTCGTACGTGCACACATACATCCCCACACACCCTCACAGACTTACAACCTATCATATTCACACCCAGACTTTATCAAGCTCTCATACACAAGTTTATGAGTTGAATCTGATTTGCTGAATTATATTTTGTGCTCAAAAAAATGTATATCCTACATCAATCCATATAAGATTCAGTAAATCCCACTTTAGAAATACAACCAGTCTGTCTCAAGATAGGGACACAGAGACTTTAACCTCACACCTTTAATACATTGTCTAAGCTGAGATCAAACATTTTGTTAGAAAACCTGAAGTTATCTTGAGAATGTGACTTAAAAGGGATTCTGGGATTTACATATTAATGAACCAAAACTTGCAAAACCATTCTAGAAGATGCAAGACTTAGTCTAAATTTATTTCAGCCGCATAACACTGTAACCTTTTGCTGTAAATTCTGTGTCTTACGATTCTGCTCCACAACCATCTGAAGAAGCAGTGCTTCCAAATAAACCTGTTGGACTATAACCTGGTGTTGTGTGATTGTTAACTATGAATAGGTAAGGTATGGAGGGATGTGGGCCAAATGCAGGTGGGATGAGTTGGACCAAAGGGTTGTATGACTTCTGGATTTTAAAAAAAAAGTCATTACCTATAACTTTAAATTTACATTGCTAGACAAGGCTGTATCTTAATTAGACTGAGAAAAGCTCCAGACTGTTAAATATCTGTAACAAAATAATATAGACACAAGAACAAGCGTTAGTAGCAATGTAATATGCTGAAGAATTGGATCAGTTAGAATCGGTATACTTCATGGATGCAAAAATGCATAGTGAAGAGGGCCATATGCAAAAAATAAAAACCCTGAAATTATTGATTGAGCCAGAAAAAGTGATGTTCACATTTATTTCATTGGATCAGACAATGGCAGAGAGTGAGACAAGATTGGTACTAAATGAAATGTAAAAACAGTTGGAATAGATGAGTATCTAGAATTAATGAAAGAACATTGCATCAATTTTTATTAAATGCTGCAAACCTATCAGGAGAATGACCAGAAGCTGCACACAAAGGTGTTAGATGTGCCAAAATCAGCAAATATTCAAATATTTATAGAAGGAAAATACATAGAACAGGTGCTAGAATTTGAATCTTTAGAAAGCATATCTAACGAAGGCAAGTGTGAAGAAAAAAGGAATATGAAAGGCTGTAAGAAAAGTCAGCTGCTATCCAGAAAGTGAATAAAAACCCTTGAGAGATACTTGTAAAGAACTTGATGTGAGAGATAATTGTAATAGATGCAACTTTTACCTTCCAGAAAGAGATTAACTTGCTAAAGAGCTTTGAAATACAGTTTTAGCAGAGAACTGGTAGCAACAAATTAGAACGGTGTGCTGCCTCCCCAGTGCCAGATTCAAGGATCTCTAGGAGAGAGTGCAGAATGTTCTCAAAAAGGAGAGAGGGACCAGCAGGAAGTCATTGTACACATTGGAACTAACAACATAGGAGGGGAAAAGGATGAGATTCTGAAGGGAGAATATAGAAAGTTAGGCAGGAATTTAAAAAGGAGGTCTTTAAGGATAGTAATATCTGGATTATTCCCAGTGCTACGAGTGAGTGAGGATAGGTATAGGAGGACAGATCAGATGAATGTGTGGCTGAGGAGCTGGTGCAGGGGAGAAGGGTTCACATTTTTGGATCACTGCAATCTCTTGTGTGTTAGAAATGACCTGTATAAGGAGGACAGATTATACCTGAATTGGAAAGGGGCTTGGCAGGATTTAAACTAAGGTGGGAGTTGGGAGCCGGCAGCCAGGGAGATGGTGAGAAAAAACATCAATCTGAGACTGATACAGTTGAGAAAAGAGGTCATCAAACAGTCAGGGCAGGCAGGAACAAAGCGAACAAGGTGGGACTGATAAATTAAACTGCATTTATTTCAACGCACAGGCCGAACAGGGAAAGCAAATGAACTCAGGGCATGGTTAGGAATACGCTTCTGTAATTGCTATGATATCCCAGTCCCATGTTTCAGTCCCACTGTCAGCTTAATGTTCCAGGATACAAATGCTATGAGGAGGATAGAAAGGAAGGCAAGAGAGGAGGGGAAGTGGTGTTTTTGATAAAGGATAGCATTTATGACTGCACTTGGGGAGGATATTCCTGGAAATACATCCAGGGACGTTATTTGGGTGGAACTGAGATATAAGAAAGGGATGATCACCTTATTGGGATTGTATTATAGACCGTCTAATAGTCAGAGGAAAATTGAGAAACAAATTTGTAAGGAGATCTCTGTTATCTGTTAGAAAAATAGGGTGATTATGGTAGGGATTTTAACTTTCCAAACATAACACTATGGCAGGCCCAGTCTAAGGGTTTAGATGGAGAGGAATTTGTTACGTGTGTACAAGACAATTTTCTGATTTATTATGTAGATGTACCTACAAAGGAAGGTGCAAAACCTGACCTACTCTTGGAAATAAGGCAGGGCAGGTGTCTATTAGTTTTAAAATAGAAAAGGATAGATCGGATCTAAAAGTTTAAGTTCTAAATTGGAAGGAGGCCAATTTTGATGGTATTAGGAAAGAACTTTCAAAAACAGAGTGGGGGCAGATGTTCGCAGGTAAAGGGAAAATGAGATAACAAGAGTCCAGAGACAGTGTATTCCTGTTAGGGTGAAACGAAAGACTGGTAAGTACAGGGAATGTTAGATGACTAGAGAAGTTGAGGTTTTGGTTAAGAAAAAGAAGGAAGCAGATGTCAGGTACAGAGCAGAGATCAAGCAAATCCTGTGTGTGTAAAGGCAATAGAGGGAATACTTAAGAGGGAAATCAGGAGGGCAGAAAGGGGACGTGAGATAGCTTTGCTAAATATGGTTAAGGAAATCCAAAGGGATTCTATAAATAGATTAAGGACAAAGGGGTAACTGGGGAGAAAATAGTAGCAAAGATCAACAAGACAGTCTACGTGTGGAGCTGCAGGAGCATGGGGGAAGATACTAAACAGGTATTTTGCATCAGTGTTTACTGTGGAGAAGAAGAACAAAGAAGATATAGAACTGTAGAGAAATTGGTGACATCTTGAAAAATGTTCATATTGCAGAGATAGTCGTGATGGATCTCTTAGAACGCATAAAAGGTGGATAAATCCCCAGGACCTGATCAGATATATCCTAGAAGTCTGTGGGAAGATGGAGGAGAGATTGCTAGGCCTCTTACTGAGATATATGTATCATCGATAGTCACAGGTGAGATGCCGGAAGACTGGAGGTTGGCTAACGTGGTGTCACTTTTTAAGAAGGGTGGTAAAGACAAGCCAGAGAACTATAGACCAGCGAGCCTGACATTGTGGTGGGCAAGTTGTTGGAGGGAATCCCGAGGGACAGGATGTACATGTATTTGGAAAGGCAAGGACTGGTTAAGGATAGTCAACATGGCTTTGCGCGTGGGAAATAATGTCTCACAAACTTGATTGTGTTTTTTCAAGAAGTAACGAAGCGGATTGGTGAGGGCAAAGCAGTGCATGTGATCTATATGGACTTCAGTAAGGCACTCAAGAAGATTCCTCATGGTAGTCTGGTTAGCAAGGTTAGATCACATGGAATACAGTGAGAAGCCGCCATTTGGATACAGAACTGGCAAAGTTAGAAGACGGGGGTGGTGGAGGAGGATTGCTTTCAGACTGGAGGCCTGTGACCAGTGCTGGATCCACTGCTTTTCATCATTTATATAAATGATTTGCATGTGAACATAGGAGGTATAGTTAGTAAGTTTGCAGATGACACCAAAATTGGAGGTGTAGTGACAGCAAAGAAGGTCATCTCAGACAACAATGGGATTTTGACCAGATGGGCCAATGGGCTGACGAGTGGCATATGGAGTTTAATTTAGATAAACATGAGATGCTGCATTTTGGAAAGGTAAATCAGAGCAGGACTGATACATTTAATGGTAAGGTCCTAGAGAGTGTTAACAAAGAGACCTTGAAATACAGGTTCATAGTTCCCTGAAAGTGGAGTCACAGGTAGACAGGATAGTGAAGGCGGCATTTGGTATGTTTTCCTTTATTGGTCAAGAGTATTGAGTACAGGAGTTGGGAGGTCATGTTGTGGCTGTACAGGACATTGGTTAGGCCACTTTTGCAATATTGTGTGCAATTCTAGTCTCCTTCCTATCGGAAAGATGTTGTGAAACTTGAAAGGGTTTGGAAAAGATTTACAAGGATGTTGCCAGGGTTGGAGGATTTGAGCTATAGGGAAGGGCTGAACAGTGTGGGGCTGTTTTCCCTGGTGCGTTGGAGGCTGAGGGGTGACCTTATAGAGGTTTATAGAATGAGGGGATGGATAAGATAAATAGACAAGGTCTTTTCCCTGGGATGGGGGAGTCCAGAACTAGAGGGCATAGGTTTAGGGTGAGAGGGAAAAAAATTTAAAAAGGGACCTAAGGGGCAACATTTTCACACAGAGGGTGGTGCATGTATGGAATGAGCTGCCAGAAGAAGTGGTGGAGGCTAGTACAATTACAACATTCAAAATGTATCAGAATGGGTATAAGAATAGGAAGGGTTTAGAGGGATATGGCAAATGGGACTAGATTAGGTTAGGATATCGCGGACGAGTTGGACTGAAGGATCTGTTTCCATTCTGTACATCTCTATGACTCTATGAACTGAAAGTTGGTTTGACAAGGCAAGTCAGATCCCAAAATGTGACTTGGCTTGATAGACCACAAGTTTTATTCTGCTTTTCTTTCACTGAAGATCAATTACTGAACCAATTCACAACAGAATGTCAATTTGCTTTCAGCAAAAGAATATTAATGTTATTATACTAAGGAAAACAAACTATGTTGCACAATACAAAAATCATTTGAATAGGTCACAAGACAGCTTTTACCCCAGCCCCTCCCACAAACTCCAGTACACAGTCACCCTGTCTCGACTGTGAAACCCCTAGTTCAGCTGGCATTCACACAATATTTAGGTAATGTCTGTTCTTGAGTGATGACACAAGGCAAAGTGACATGAAGATTATAAGTCAAGGGCCTGTCATTACTCAAAGCACATGTATGATAACAGTAATTTTAAACAAATCACTTGATGTGAGAATGCATTTTCTTTTTTTCAACATTACTGAAAATAAAGCAAGTTTATAGAACTAACCAGTCCATGCCAGTGTAATGTTGCATTCTAGCTTCCTCCCATCCATCATCAACTCTGCACAAAACCTTTTTTTTCCGTCATATCCTTCTTGAGCTTTTCCTCCAACTACACACTATGGTACCAAGTTCTTACCTCTCTGAGTAAAGACATTTCTTCAGTATTCTCCATTTCCTGGATGATCATGACCTATTAATTTGTTCTTCCCCTGCCATTGGGGACACTGAGGTTCATTTGATCTGAAGTAATTGCTCTATTTCTTTGTCCACAAATGCTGCCAGACCTAAGGAAAGACAGATCCACTTGATTCTGATTCATATACAGCAATTAATTTATTTAACACATCTTTTGTTTATTTACTTCCCGCACTTGCACTCCCCCTTTACCTTCCATCATTTAATCTTCCCTGCCTTCCACAGAGCTTCCGTCCTACTTCATTTCTTTTGCTGGAAACCTGTTACACTTAAAACTTTGCAGTTCTGATTGAAATCATCAATCTGGTGGCGTTGACCATATTTCTTTCGTCATGGATGCTAATGAGTGTTACCAGCATTTCTTATTTTTCATTCAGGTTTCCAACATGCACACAACATTGAGCTTTAGAGTTAAAATTTATTTCTATGTTCACAGGAATGGCAAGGAAGAGGGATTTCAGTTACTTGGACAGCTTGGACAAACTGGGCTTGGTCTCCTGAGAGAAAGTTGACACGAGATCTGACAGAAGTGTTCAAAATCATGAGGGATCAAGACAGAATAGATAGAAGAATAGAATATCAAATACCCCTTTCACCAAACTGTTCAATTTGGTGGAAGGGACATTGATTGAAATTAGCAAAAAAAACATAGGTTCTTTGTGCAGCATGGGGTTAAAACCTGCAATTCACATTTCAATGTTTGGTGAAGGCAGATTCAGTTTATGCAGAGGGAAAAGGGAAGGAGGTAGTAAGGAGAGAAGAATTACCTCCTGTCTATATATAAAAAAGATTATGGTTCTAATCCTCTCAGTTTTATTTTCCTATAACCAGGATAGAGATGCAATTCAAAGTTTAATTCTTTTCTTATTAAAGAAAAGAATTAAACTGTGAATTGCATCTCTATCCTGGTTTTAGCTTAAATGAAAAGGTTGGTTTGTGCATTAGAAAACAAGAACTGGCTTTGATGGGCCAAACACCTTTTAATTTATCATTGTAACTGTCTCCTCTCGTCAAAACCTCTCATAATTGTGAAGAATTCTACAGGGATGTGTCTCAGTCTCAACCCCATCCCCACCCACACACACACACACACACACACACACACACACATTAAACTTATCTGTCACAACTTTATAATTCGGAAAAGAGTGAAGTAGGCCATTCAGTCTTTTGAGACTGAAAGTGTGACGCTGGAAAAGCACAGCTGGTCAGACAGTATCCGAGGAGAAGGAGAGTCAACGTTGAGCATAAGCTCTTCATCAGCTCTCCTAACAGAGTTTATGCTTGAAATGTTGATTTTGAAATTTTAATGAAATAAATATGGTTTTATATGTTAAAGTTCTGTTCACAATTTTAAATTTCCTTTGAACAATTTCATTAAACATTTCTACCTGAAGACCTAAGCCTCTACAAAACCTCCCAAATTGAATAAGACAGTATTTCCCAAAGTTTTTTCCAATGACCATTTTTAATCCTTTAGACTTCATGTGACACCAGAGTGAACATTTGGGTGTATGCGAGTTGTTGAGCATGATTGATGAGGGATAGCCTTCAGCTTACTGAGCAGTAAGCTGAATGTGATAGCTAATGTTTAAACTGCACTTTTTAAAAAAAGTATCAACTTTTCAGACTTTTGTTGCAGTAGTCACACCTCAAAGAGCTGTCGATTAGGCTCCACCTGCGGTTAGGAAAAAAGCCTGAGTATTTCAAGTCTAAAGCTTGAAACTGGCAACCCTACACATACAGGTGGCTCTCCTATAATGCTATAGTTGCATTCCAGTGAAAGCTTGCTTAATATAAAATCGCTTAATAATAAATAAAGGAGCCTATGGAAAAAGTGGGGTTAGGGGCAGACCAGCAAAAAACATCACTCAAAAGTCTAACAGAAAGTACAGCACAGCCTAAGTGAAAGTTGAGATCATATTTATTATGAAAAGTAAATTTAACAAATACATTTTAAAAATGTAAGAAAGCTGCTGCCTGTACAGTACCTCTCTAAGAAAGCTGCACTGTTGACAGCTGACATTGGTGCAAGTGCAGAACGGCAGGAAGACCGGCGCTGACATCGCACATGTGCAGAGCAAGCATGCGAACTGATCCCTGCTGGAATTGTGCTAGTACAAACAAAGCTAAGTGTTCTCGAAAATACTGCTCCTAATTCTTAGCAACGTTATAGCCAAACTGCGCTACCAAAATGTGCTCTATTCCACAATTACCTGTACCAGAAAAGACTTGCAGCATTCCACAGGGCACCAGGCTGAATAAATCAAGGAAAATTACAAAGAAATTTTAACTGATCCGAGATATTTTCATCTCAAAGTAGAGAAGGATGAGAAACTTGGTCAGTATCTGCCAAGGTGAGTTCCAGCTACCTTCACATTCAGCCTGAAAAACAAGATAAAGGAGCTAACAAAAAGGGGAGTGATGAAGAAAGTGACAACTTTACAAAGTGGATTAGCAGGATAGTAGCTGTGAAAAAAAGGCCTGACAAGCATCGAGTGTGCATTGGTCCAAATGATCTCAAAGTTTTGACAATATCTCACTACCCCCCATCAGCCTCATTGAGGAAATGTTGCCACAACCTGCCGAAGCATAAGTTATAAAATCATACAGGATGGAAACAGACCCTTTGGTCCAACCAGTCCATGCTGAACATAATCCCAAACTAAATTAGTCCCATCTGCTATCCCCTCGCCCATATCGCACAAAAAACTTTTCCTATTTCATGTATCTATCCAAATGTCTTTTAAATGTTGTAATTGTACACATATCCACCACTTTCTCAAAGTTCATTCCACACACGAAACACCCCGTGTAAAAAATTTGCCTCATGTCCTTTTTAAATCTCGCTCCTCTCAACTTAAAAATGTGCCCCCAGTCATGAGATTCTCCATCTGAGGGAAAAAGACAACTACCATCAACTCTAGACCAGAAAATGAGGTTAACTGGAAGCAACAGTTTTCAGTAATCTTCAGGAGGCAAGGTTACACATGCTGCACATTTCCACTGCACCAGAAGTGTATCAATGCATCCACAGCATTCGATAATCAGGCTACTGGAGTAAAAGCAATCATGGATGATCTGCTAGTCTACGGATGTGGAGATGCAGTGGAAGAAGCCAGATCAGATGAACCTCAAAGTGAAGAAAAAGATGCCATCAAAGATAACGAATGTAGGGTGTTATGGCAGAATGGTAGTGTCCCGACCTGGACCAGATGGCATGGGTTCAAGTAACACCTGTCCCAGAGGTGTTATAATGATGATTGAAAATAATTTTCTTTGGAGGTCACAGAAGTCCAATCAATCATGTATTGACAGTGAAAGGACTTTGCCTTGTTCCAGATAAATCAAGAGCTGCAATAGAGATGTCGAAACCAACAGATTTTAAAGCAGAGCAAGTTGTAGTTTTTGTTAACTACCTCACAAATTAAACAAGAACTTTGCTAGAGGGTGAACCTCTACACGTGCTTACTGTAAACAGTAGAATAAAAAATAATACTGTGGAAGCTGGAAATTTGAAACAAAACCACAAATGTTGGAAAAAATTCAGTAGATCTGGCAGCATCTACAGAGAGAAAAACAGAATCAGTGTTTTGAGTTCAGTGACCCTTCAGAGTCTTTATTTCTGACAAAGTGTCACTTTTTCTCCATACAGATGCTGCCAAATCTGCTGAGTTTCTCCAGCACTGTTTTTGTACTGCAAACTCTGTCCAGTGGTATTGGACACAGATGAACCAGTTGTCACTTGCATCAACAACACCAATGATAACACTACCAGTGCTGAGGTACTCTGATGTCTATGATGAAGTCAGCTTGCCACGTGATGCCAGTGAGTCACAACCTGGGAGGATTCCTCTCACAGCAGGGACAGCTAGGTTATTAGCACAAACCGAACAATCTTCCTTGGGGCTGGAGAAGGAACATCATCCCAGGGACAAGCAGATACCAGACAAAACGCAAACAACTCACGTGTGCCATTAGAATACCTGAATGCTTTGAAGATTATGGTGGAATGAATGTGCAGCAATGGTCAAAAATGGAACTCGCTAGAATGAAATTTGCAAACCATTGTGCAAGCAACCTTTTTAGTCTACGAAAAGGGATTGTTTACAGAAATGCACTTGTATACTGTGAATCCGTAGACACATGCTATTTGATATTGATGCTTTCTGTTTAAAGAGAAAAGTCATGAAAATCTGCACAAGAAACACACACAAAACATTTTAAATTGGAATATTGTTCCGGGGTCTGATGAATGACCAGACATCCTGAGAGACGGTAGACTTCACGGAGATCAGAATTCCACCCATGTTACACCACATAACCATGCTGAGAAAGCTACTAAGTACTTTATGCTCGCAATCATGTTTGGACTTAGCCAAGTCAGGTGTATGACCAGTGGATGAATTATAATCTGCCAATTGCCTCTTGTACGCTGAAGGAAAATGGAATTTTACAATAACGTGTCAAAGATGTTCTGTAACAGAATTACATTGTTTTCAACAAAAGTCTAGAAACAGACATTGATTTGCAAGAGGACTACCGCATTAATCCAAAATGAACATTATAGAAATAGCCCTGGGTTTCACTTTGATAACCAAATATAACAAATGCTAATTGTATGTTTTGTGAAAGCTGCAAAGGAAACTTGCTGGTGCCATCTGATGTTTGCTGTAAGATACTACATGATGCATTGTGCAAGCAGCTGATGTATTAATTTCATTTGTGCTTTACATTCTCTTTTGTTGCTGTCATAATTTGTATGTTTTCCTTTTCATATATGACCAACCTCAATTAGACCAATCACTTTGTACAGAAGCATGAATTTAAAAACATTAATGGGTAAATGCTGGAAATGCAGGATTTATCAACATCCGAAAGAAAGCTTGTTAACATTAATCTCCAGGAATGAATGGAAATATGAACACAGACTTTCACGACTTACACAGAGGTTTAAAAAAAAACTAGAGAACTGACTAATCTTAGGGCAAGGCATCTAATAAAAACAAAGAGGATGAGTAGAAAGTATTGATTAAATGATGCCTGGAGCTCACAGGTAAAAATAAATTAACGTTAGGAGAGCAGTGATTTCAATAGTGTGAAGGAAAAGGAGGTTCATAAAGTGGATATCCAGAGAGGTCGAAGGCCTGGTGTGAAGGGGTTGATCAGACAAATATTTTCTTGAATCGTTTCCAGGAGGTCAAAATATGTAAAAAGATCCTCCAGATATCGTAACAGTTTCACATGTTCAGCAAAAGCAAGCATCCACTGAAATTCCACAGCTCTAAATGGAAGAAATCCTTCACTGCTTAATGTGTTAAGCAATTGAAACAATGAACTCCAAGGGCAAGCTTCCATGTTGTAAGCTAATAGTTTGTTTAGCATTGCCTGGTGTAGTCAAGCTCTCCACTTTGACATGCTACATTTGCTAAGCGAAAGTGAGGACTGCGGGTACTGGAGATCAGAGTCAAGATTGGAGTGGTGCTGGAAAAGCACAGCAGGTTAGGCAACATCCGAGGAGCAGGAAAATCGACGTTTCCTGATGAAGGCTTTTGCCAGAAACGTCGATTTTCCTGCTCCTCGGGTGCTGCCTAACCTGCTGTGCTTTTCCAGCACCGCTCTAATTTTGACTCTGATGCTACATTTGCTGCACAGGAACATGGAGATGAAAAGGTGCACCATTACAGAGGAACTTCTATTGTCCAAAGGACAGGAGCAGGGAGTATGTCATTCGGTTAATCGAATGCCAGATAACAGTTTAGCCAAGCATCGGGAACTTTGCTATCTTATTCAGATAATCTGAAATTCAAATAACTGAATGCCAGATAATCAAGATTCCACTGTATATTTAATTTCAGGTCCCACCTTTCAGCCAGCTGACCTCTTTGTTTCTGCTCACATCCACCAATGCCATGCTGTCAAGTAATACAGAAATCACATTGAGCAGCTTTAGCAGGCAGAACAGTTTGCTCAAATAAAAGCAAAATACTGTGGATTCCAGAATTTCCAATTTAATTGGAAATGCAGGTGGTTTAGTGGTGAATAAAGAAGGAATATAAAATGGGTGATCTGATGTTGGGGGAATCAAAAAAACTTTGGTGGTGTGTAAAAGCATCTCTGGATATATTAAAAAAAGGAGAAAACATAGACAAAAACTGCAGTCCTGAGGAAGGGTCACTGAAACCAAAATGTTAACTGGTTTCTCTGCACAGATGCTGCCAACCTGCTGAGCTTTTCCAAAAGTTTGTTTTTATTTCTGAATTCCTGCATCAGCAATTCTTCCCAATTTAAAAAAAATACAGATGCTTTGGAAATCTGAAACAGAATGCTGGAGAAACTCAGCAGGTGTGGCAGCAATCTGTGGAAATAGAAAGAGTTAATATTGAGCAATTTTGTAACGAAGCACAATGCAAGCTCAAGGAACAATTCCTCATTTTCTGTCTGGACACTACAGTCACACGATCTCAATATAGAATTCAATAATTTCAGAAACTGATCACAATATCTGTTCTCTATTTTTCTTAGATTCTCTCCCTCCACTTCTTGTCTTGTGTGTTTAATTTGCTCTTAGTAGAGGATCCATTCTTTCCCTCTCACACCTTAATTTACAGCTACTTTACTTCTCTTATTCTCTTTTGCCACTATTAACAACTCCTCTTGCACTTGGGCTCTGCCTCTGTCAAAAATATTTAAAAACTTCAAACATCTTTCAGAATTACTAAGTTTTTCCAGCATTCTATGTTTGAACCATAATTGCCATGTAAATTCTAGATGTTAAGAAATACAATGCAGATTATTACAGATTGTATTACTTTTCAAATGTTGTATAGTAACATTTTGTTCAAAAATGCTTGTTCAAAACAGTGGAATCTTGTCTGCCAAGGGTGACACAGGCAAATAGTTCTCCCTCAACACTAAGCAGCAACATCTCTTGATAGTGTGTTGCAATTGCTGTGGCCACCCTTGTTATCTAAGCTTTTGATCCCTTCATTTATATCCCTAACAGTTCTTGTGCTGAAGGACATTTGACTATTCTGGAAAATTTGTAAGCATTGGTACACTTAGTAGTCTGTTGGACATGACTTGGTGCATTTGTAGAGTCTTCTCACTCAGATCTCTCTTGTATTTAGCAAGTGGACCACTTCGCTTCAAAGACATCGTAGTGATGCCAACCTCAAATTAGTCATCAGTTTTCCAGGTTTCACATGTTGAGTGCTTGATATTGTAGGTGGAGGCTCAATGTAAGTTCCACTTCATTCCAGCATTCTTTGGAATTTACACAAAGTACCTTTTCAGTGAAGCTGAGGAACTGTCGGCTTTTATCTGAGCAGACATTATGGCCGACTTAGATAAGATCATGGCATTTCTTTCTGCTCAGAGGGGCGCAGCTAGACAGTGCCAATGCCTGATCTCGTGTCTCTTCTGCATGAATTATTCTGACACAATGCATTAGTTGCATATTGCTCATTGTAGCAGCAAATCGCAGGCAGACCGTCTATTCTCATTTACCCTTTCATAGGCATTACATCTGAACAGAAGGGCCTTGCCTCATTGTCCATGCCCAAGCTTGCACTGAAATCCCCCAGACGTTCTGACTTAGGTATTTTATCGATAATGGCTTCACAAGCCCTTTCTAGGCCTGGTATTTTGCCTCTGTAGTGGTGCACAGTTACATAATGGAGAACACATCTTATGAACTTTATTTTTGAGGAAGAGATGCCTATAAATGAGTGTATTGAGTTTCAAACAGAAAAGACACTCACTGCCTATGAAATCCTTTCCCGCTAGATGAATATGTAATAATTTTCTTTCAGCAATCCACGGTCAGTGAAACAGGTCTTTTGTAGGGAAGTTATGCCTATATTCAGCTTCTCAAGTTCTCTAATAATCTTGTGCTGCCAATTGCCCATCAATTCATGTACGTTGTACTTAACGTTCCAGCTCAAAGAATTGGCATTTTTTTTGTTTCAGTTTTCTGGTGCTATGGATTCCAACACTGGTTGAATAATGATTCGAAACTCGAGAACCTGTTGAAACAGATGGCCTATGGCAGGTCAGCATCTTACTCGTCAGCAGCTGCCCAATGTAAAGTAGCTGGTGGCTGACAAGTGCAATACCATTGTTCTTCTCACCATTGGAGGGGGGGCATAGCATCTGTTCTTAATGCTAATCACGTTGGGCTTATCATAGCTACTATATTCCCTGTTGATACTCTACAGTCAAACTGCAATGTTCTCTCCAAGCTGCAGACTGGGCCAAATTTACAGAAGCACTGGGTCTCGCAAACATCAGATTCAACCTTTCAACCACCAGTGAGTCCAAAGAAATTCAAAACACAATGTTTAGCATCAGCTTGGTTGTCGGAATAGCCGGAAGCTAGAATAGCACATTCAATTAGCAGTTCAGTTCCACTCCAGAAGTTCTGTCAGTATTTACTCCCTTACCCTTTAGCTCTTCTGAGGTATCTACAAAGCAATAGAGCTATTAGACCATAAGTGGGAGTTTGGTTAAACGCCAGGGTGTGCCATACTGCTCGTCGAGGTGCCAAACCTCCTGAGTGTTGTCTTTAAAGTTTTATCCTTGGGGTGAGGGGCCCAATCTCGTGTCACTGAGGAGGAAGAGTTGAGGACTTGTTGTTGGAGAGGTTGCGTATTGATAAGGACTTGTTCACGTGGCTCTTTTTTCTCACATTACTGCTGACCAGTAG
Organism: Chiloscyllium plagiosum; assembly: GCF_004010195.1. NCBI lineage: Eukaryota > Metazoa > Chordata > Chondrichthyes > Orectolobiformes > Hemiscylliidae > Chiloscyllium > Chiloscyllium plagiosum. The sequence goes on from NC_057720.1 coordinate 67,021,427, forward strand.
GATAGGCTGAAAAAAAGCAAACCAGCAAATAAAAGCAGAAAGCATACTAACACTCTTCACTTATACACAAGATACATAACATTGACTTGTTGGACACAGTATACAAAAGCAACTCAGTCTGAAGTTAAAAAAAAGAATCACTTAGAGATAAGGGGAGATGAACATTTCCAAGAATGAAAAGTCAATCAGCAGGAAGGTCCTGAAATGATCACATAGAGCAGCAGTAAGTCTGAAATCACAGATATTGAAGATGATCGAAGTGAAGATACAATCAGGATTGGAAAGCTCTGAGAATTGAAAAAGACCCTGACTGATTTATACAATCACAAAGAATCTGCAAAAAGAGGTTAACTGACTGGGCAAAATATTGGCAGAATACATTATGAGTAGAATTAATTACTTTTAGAGAAGCAAATTTTTTAAATGCAGAGAAATGAATTAAAAACTGAGTCAGTAACAAGCAACACAAAGGGGAGTTGTGCACAGGCATACTTAGATTTCGAGAAGACATTTGACAAAGTAGCAACAGACTATGACAGTAATGTCCTTAAAATGCAGGATAGAACATGTAAATATAGTTTTACTTTCCTTTAGCAGATTGCACATTTAACATAGTAATTTCCCTTCAATGCAACATTAAAACATTTCTATAGAACTTAGTATTCCATACTTGACAGTTTGTTTGGAATAATTCACTGTCAAACCCAATTTACTTTTAAGTGTTACATAAAGACTTTGACTCACTCCAGCTAAGAGCATTTATTATACAATGGCAGCACACACTCTTCAAAATGTCAGTCATCAGTATGCAGCAACTTACATTACACAGTGAATTTGAAAGCAAATGTTGGAGTAGAATTAAGTGGACAATATTCCTAAGTATCACAAATCCACCTCTATTAAAGTTTCCTCACAAAAGATTTGTTCATATTTATAATGATATACAGAAAGCAGATTTAATCAGTGACTGCAATTAGTATTGAGAACATATTCTAATGATAATCATAAAAAAGCCACAAGAAAATAACTAGAGACAAGATGGAGTGAAACAGAATTGAATTTTTTTTTGTAACGGTGGAACAGTGACAGTGTAACAGTGGAACTAGGATTTCTCAAAAACACTTTCATAACTTCAATGCAACTGATCCTATTAGTTTTGTTTTAAAAAGTAGAAAATATTTTGAGGTCAAAACACAATGAACATATATTCACTACAAAGCCATAAATATACCTGTAATTAGTTGTATGCAGAGCGACACAACACAATCTTTTTTCCCATCTGGAGCACATTTTTGGGCCAATTTTCCTTTTATTTATCTCTCATTCTTGTAAGGTTGGATTTTACAATCTTATCAGCATGCACCAACTTCCAACTTGTTTGCTGATGCATTGCATTTTTAACACGAGACCAGTAGACCCAACAGTTTGCTGCAAAACATTAAAATCCAACAATAACCAGTTGGGCTGAATAGCTTGTTTCACATTCTTTGTGGTGATCCTTTCCACCAGCTTTGTCTCATTCCTTAATTTCTGTTCTGCAAAGATTTACTTCGTATCTATTAAACAAGGTTGCACTATTTGCTTTAATGAATTTTACCGGTAATTTATTGTACAACTGGCACTCTCTCAAACAGATTACACTTACACTCACTTCCCACCTGGTTCATTGAATCCAGCATTTGACTATTTTCAGTAAACATATTCTTCTATGATGACAAATCACAGTTCCAATGAGATGTAGAAGTCTCTGACCCAACATAATACCCTGTGCAAACAGGGCTTTCAAGCAATTAAGATTATGGAAAGACTTCTGGATGTTAGTAGAGTACATGCTATGGTGCACTCTGCTACATAGCTTCAAAAACTTTCATGAAACTACAAGTACAAAGTAAATGACAGCTGCCAGTAAAGTTCAGAATATGAGGAAAGCGAATTACAGAAGGGATAGAGTGTGTCTCAGCAATGTAATTAACATTTTACACAAAAATGCTTTTAAACAACTCATATTTCCTTCACATTAACTTCAAAATAATAGCAACAGTTGAGAAATTAGGTTACTTCTTTACAATATTTTCCAAAGAGATGCTCCAAAGTCATGCTTTAATAATTTAGGAACAAAACAAAAATCACTGAATCAGAACCATTGATCAAATATTAACACAAAACATTCTTAAGCACATCATGTTTAATACTACAAGTTCAAAACATATTTGATCTAAATGTGCATATTTCGCCACCAAAGCATTTGGAGGGACATAACAGGTAATTTGGGAGGCAGCTACCAGAAATGCCAAGATAGACAGTTTAACAACTGACATATTTATCAGCTCCCATGAGTTTTTTTTGATTTACAGTTTGATTGGAAATGATTTTTCTTATATCACAGCTACCTCAGTTAACTACTCCGTCTCAATAAAAAAAAATCTGCTAATATTAATTATTCTCTCAATGCAATCAGCTCTACTGAACATGAGTGTCTAGTAGTTACATGTTCAAAATGTGATTTTGGAGAAGATTTGTAGCTCAGGTTTTGGATCAGATTGTAAATTTGCTCACCAAGCAGGTAGATTTGTTCTCAAGATGTTTTGTCACTGTGCTAGGTAACATCAGTGAGCCTCTGAAGAAGCGCTGGTGTTCTGTTCCACTTGCTACTTATCTGTCTTGGTCTGTTGTGGTGGGTGATATCATTTCCAGTTCTTTTTCTGAGAGGTTGGTAAATGGGGTCCAAATCGATAAGTTTGTTAATGGAGTTCCTGTTTGAATGCCAGGCCTCTAGGAATTCCCGTGCATGTCTTTGTTTAGCCTGTCCCAGGATGAATGTGTTGTCTCACTCGAACTAATGTCCCTCTTCGTCTGTGCGTATGGATACTAATGATAGTTGGGCATGTCTTTTGGTGGCTAGTTCGTGCTCTCACATTCTGGTGACTAGCTTCCTGCCCATTTGTCCAATGTAATGTTTGTTGCAGTCCTTGCAGGGTATTTTGTATATGATGTTTGTTCTCCTAGTTGTTGATATGGAGTCCTTTAAATTCATCATGAGCTGTTTCAGTGTGGTGGTGGGTTTGTGAGAGTCAATGATGCCTAGGGGCTGGAGTAGTCTAAAGACATCTCTGACATGACGACCAATGTATGGCAGAGTGGCTAGTATTCTTGGTGTATTGTGTTGTCTTGTGTGGGAACCGGTGGATTGCATTTATCGGGTGCCCGTTGTTCCTGAATACATTGTACAGGTGTGTTTTCTCGGCTTCTTGTAGTTCCCTTCAGAGTAGAGAAAAATCACCTGCACAACGTTTCCAGGAACAACAGGCATCCGATAAGCACAGTCCACAGATTCCCACACAAGACGACACAACATGCCCAGAAGTAGCCACCCTGTCATACATTAAAGACATCTTGGAGATGACGACCAGACTACTCTGGCCCCCAGGTATCATGGTAACCCACAAATCTGGCACCACGCTGAAACAGCTCCTGATGAATTTAAAGGACCCTTCACCAACAACCAGGAGAACAAACATCATATGCAAAATACCCTGCAAGGACTGCAACAAACATTACACTGGACAGACAGGCAGCAAACTAGCCACCAAACGACATGCCCAACTATCAGTACTATCCATACACACAAAGAGGGACACCAGTTCGAGTGAGACAACATATTCATCCTGGGACAGGCTAAACAAAGACATGCACGGGAATTCCTAGAGGCCTGGCATTCAAACTGGAACTCCACTAACAAACATATTGATTTGGACCCCATTTACCAACCTCTCAGAAACAGAATGGAAAATGATATCACAGCAGACCAAGGCAGATAAGTAGCAAAAGGGTCAGAACACCAGCGCTTCATCAGAGGCTCACTGATTATGTCACCTAGCAAGGTGACGAAAGATCTGAGAACACATCTACCCACTCAGCGAGCAAACTTACAACCTGACACGTTCAAAATCTTCAAACTTGCCCAGTACAGAGGTGCATTTCTGTGCAAAGTTGACTGATCTCAGTCTGGACGTCAAATCAACAAATGCAATTTGCTTACATTCTCCCAGATAGCGAAGTTGACAGGTCTGGGGTGAATAGCGTATTCACACCAAATGAGTGCAATGCCACCTGCTGTAGAATCACAGATTTATCACAAACTGCAAGACTTTGAAGTCCCACTGATTACCTTCAGCACAGCACGGATAAAGGGCATGTAGAACATAGTCAATTTCCTATGAACCTCAGAAGAGGCAAGAAATGATGAGGAAAAGGGGGAAAGAGAGAAATGAGGAAATATGATTTGGTAGTTTCAAAGTTGAAAGTTCAAGATTCTACACAAACTTTAAACAACACTTAACATTTCCCCTTTAAAAAGTGAATATGTTTTATTAAAGACAAAATGAGCACTAAGGGCAACATTATTAGAATTGAAACATCTTCTGGAAATAATAATGCAAGTAGTTTTGAATTTCATCAAAACCAAGATCAAATGAATCATGTCAAATCAATTCTTTTGCTTCTAATGGTGGCATTCAAAATGAGAACTTTTTGATTTTGGTGCACTTGTCGCTGAGTATCTTGTTTATTAATACTTAAAAATTAACAATGTAATGACTTGACTTTCTGCCACCAGCCCTTTACTTTCCAAGACTGGTAATGTTTTGCTGTAATGGATTCTGGTTTTTCAACTGAAGTTCCCCACCAAAATTAAGTCTGGGCATACCTTTGTATTTACTACAGGAAATATCACCAGCATGCTGAATACAAAATAAAAATGACTGAATTCCATCAAATGCAACTGCAATATTCACAGATTCCCAGTTTGCGTTGATTGCAACTTTTACAATGGTTACTCCAATAAATACAGGCAACTGCGAGACTGCAAAAGGATGTTTCACTATACTGCTACAAACAGACTAACCTATTCTATAAAACAATGCACAGAAACAATTGATGAGATCCAGGCTTATTTACTTTAAGCAGAGGAAGAGGAATAGGTTATTTGGATCTTCTAATCTGCTCCACCATTCAATAACATTGCGGCTGATTTAATTGTGGCCTTAATTCCGTAATCCTGCCCCAATAATCTCAGTTTAACATACATCAAAAACTTGTCTTTAAATTCACCTTGAATATGTTCAGTGTTCTACCCTCACTGTTTTGAGATAGAGAATACTAAAGATTAACACCCCCCCACCCCATAAGAGATGCCTCATTTTCATTTTAAATGGGAGCCTCCTTATTTTGAAACTCTCCTGTTTCCCAATTCCTCACTGAAAGAACCATCCTTTCAGCCCCTACCCTGTAAAGTCCTACCGAACCTCATGGTTAAATAAGATCACCACTCCTTCTGCTAGACGCCAATGAGTATGGAAATCTATCTTTTTATACAAGGTAACCTCTTCAGCGTAGGAGTCAAACTACTGAACTGCTTTGAAGTGCCTCCACTCCAAGCACATATTGCTACGTATAGAAAACCAAAACTGTACATGGTACCCTAGGCATGGTCTTACTGATATCCTGCATGGTTTAGAAAGACTTTGCCATTTTTATACTCCAGCCCCTTTGCAGGAAGGCCAAAACTCTGTATCCTTATATACGAACATTCTGTGATGCATCCCAGATCACTCTTCATTCTGTTGTCTTTTCACAGTTAAATATTCTGCTTTTCCATTCTCCCCAAAGTAATAAATATTCTCATATTTAACAAACTGTTTGCACACACAGTCAATTCATCTCTTTGCCTTACATTAAATTCAGGATTATGTCATCATTAATTTCACAATGCAAAGCAAATGCATAAGCTGTTTTCACCATTTTTCACGCATTTGATTTTCTAGCTTTATAAGCTTCATTTGTCTCCTTTCTGCAGTTCGGAAGCTAATTTTCTCTGCATTCATTTACTTTCAGCATTTGTATTTATTTTCTGATTTGCGCTTCCTAATTTATTAGTCTGTATTCCTGTTCAATAATTCATAATTTATTTCCTTTTACACTGTTCAAATTAATAGAACATTTGTTCAGTACAGTTGTTGTATAATACTTGCAGAGGAATGCAGTTAGAGTTTTAATTTCAAATGCATTACTTTGGAGTCCACCATACAGGCAAGATTTTGTTCACTTTTCATTTCTTTTCCACGCTGGTTCTCCTTTGGAGAAATTTTGTCTCATGGTCTTGTCAGGGCTGGTGCTACTTTGCATCCTTGGCGATACCATCGGTGTATTCAACATGGGTGAGGCTCTCCACCTAATACCAACAGATTTTCCAAAGTTACAAAAGGTTTTGAAAGAAGGTGAGTGCTTGAAAACCTGTGCACAAATAAGCAATGGACTGAAGATTCAGGATTAGCATTAGAACTGTGAATACAGAAAAACACACATGTCCTGAGATTAAAGCATGAAAATATTTTTCGCAAGTGATTAATGAGGCTGTGATTGTAATGTTATATTCCTATTCTGAATGTTTGCAGTTATCAATTTATGGATAATTTTGGCTCCACATTACAAATTGCTCTTTCCCATGCAAAAGTCTCCCTATTCCAGTTAGGATTGATAATGACATTCCCGAGTATTTCATTGCAAAATTTTACACTTCGGGTAAGAAATCTTAATGTGTGAGAACGGAATACTTCTAGTCTCAGGCACCCAGTTTAAACTCCTGTGTCAGGCTACAGGTAAAAGACAAAATGGTTTAATACAACACCTTAGCATGGTCTCTCAAATATCTCAAAAGATATCACATTATAAAGAGTTCCAATTACATTACATTACAGAAGAAATGAGAGCACAAGTATCATATTCGGTCCACCTAGACAGTTCTATGAGTCAATAAAATTATGGCCATGACACAATTTCCTTTCCTGGCCCATAACCCTCAATTGTCTTGTCAACCAAAAATCTAATTCCTTCTTAAGTATATTCAATGACTCAGCTACCACTGTTCAAAGGAAGACATTTCCAAAGATTCACAATGCTTGGAAGAATTGCCTCATGTCTATCTTAAATAGAAGATCCCTTTAAAGTTGTCCCCACAATAGGGAAACCCTCCCAAAACACCTCAGAGTAGATGTTTCAAAAGGATCACCAACTGAACTGGAATATCCATGTAAACTCTATGGCGACAAGGGCAACATTCCCTCCACCACAAATAGTAGCAGCAGTATAAACAATCTATAGGATGCAATGCAGAAATTCACCCAAGATCCATAGTCAGCATCTTCCGAACCCATAAACATTACAATCTAGAAGGACGAAGGCATTTGATACATACTCTCTCTGCAAGTTCCCCTCCAAGCTACTCACTGGAAATAGACTGTCTTTCTTATCAGTATTACTGGGTAAAAATCCTGGAATTCCTTTTCTAATGGCACTGTGTTCCTACAGCAAATGGACTGCATCAGTTCAAGGCTGCAGCTCACTGACACCTTCTCAAAGGCAACTAGGGATGGGTAATAAATGCTGGCCTACCTAGAGACACCCATATCTTATGAATAATTTTATTTTTTAAAAAACACCTCAACTCCAATGAGAGTAGGGCTCTTCCTTTCCCCGGAAAGAAATCCTGTCATTTTAGGAATCAGCCAAGTGAATCCTTTCCAAACTGTTTCCAATGCAATTCTCTCTTTCAAAGTCCATTGTATTACTCCAGATGTAGCCTTACTGATTCCCATATAGTTATTAATAAAAGTTTCCCTATTTTATTACAAGGGAATGGAATAAAAAGGGTAACATTTCATTTGGCATCCTAAGTACATGATGTAATTGCGTAGATTTGGGATTCATTTATAGGACAACCAGCTCCTTCTGTACCATAAGTTTCTGAATTTTCTCTCCAATTAAGTAATATAGTTTTTGTGTTCTTCCAACCAAATTATACCCCACTTGCTAAATATTTGCTCGTTATCTATATTGCTTTGTAGAGTCTTCCTCTTCATAATTGCCTATTTTCATGTCTTCAGCTACCAGTCATTAATATGGATTGTAAATAGCTGAAGATCCAGCACTGATCCCTGTAGCATCAGTTTGCTAACTGTAAAATGGTCCATTTATTCTGACACCTTGCAGCCTATGAACTATCCAATTCTATATCTATGCTAATATGCTATTCCTAATGCCATGGGTTCTTATCCTGTATATTAATATTTTATGTCATACTTTATCAAATTCAAATTGATAAACAAACTGGTTCTATTTTATCCACACTGCTTGCTATTTCCTCAAAGAAATCTGAAATTAGTCAAATATGATTTTCCTTTCACAAAACCATCTTGACTCTGTCTGAACATATTACTATTTTCTAAATGTTCTGTCTCTTTAATAACAGACTTGAACATTTTCCTGACGGTAAACACTGCTAGCTGGACTATAATTTCATTTTTTTGTCTTCCTGTTTTCTTAAACTGAGGTATTATGATTGGAGTTTGCACTCTGCTGTGATTGTTGTTGAATCCAGGAAATTTTGGAAAATTGCAATCAATGCATTCACTATCTCTGCTGCCATTTAATACTCTAGGATACAGGCCATCAAGTCCAGGAAACTCATCAACTTTCAGCTCCAATATATTACCCTTGCATCTAATGATCTGTTGGCTTTACATTCACTCCTCCCTTTTCCTTCTTGATTTTCAACCATTCTTGGGAATTTTGTGTTTCCACAGTGACGTCTGGTACAAAGTACTTGGTCAATTCTTCCATTATTGCACTTTTTCCCCAGTACTAATTCCCCAATCTCGTGGGGGACCAGAGATACTCCTTTTCTTTTTATATACTTGCAGAAATTATTATATTTATATTTTTAGCTAGCTTTTTCCACATTTTCAATTCTCCAAAAATTAAAAAAAAATTTCCTTTGTTATCTGGTCTGTACCAATGTGTGATCTTTATTTCCCTTCTCATCCCATATCCATTCGGAGTACCAACATTGTCTCCAATTCAGGCAATTTACACTACAGTTCCAACTTCTTACAAGTCAAGGCAAGACTTCAGAAACTCATTTCAACATAACCATGTTTTGATCATTAGCCTTGGTCTACATTCAAGCCCAGCTACTTGGGCAAAAGTGCATTTGTGCTGAGTTGGTCCACTGTGCCCTCTCCCCAGCTTCCTATTTTCATAACAAATTCCTTTTGCCCTTTTCAGGTGAAAATTCCAGAGCTTTTTCTAATGATTGAAGGAATCTTCCTTGTATGATCATCACATCTTAAACAAACAGCCATTTCCAGCTAGTGCGTTCCACTTTCCTACACCGAATAGGAGGGATAATATTTCAATAGAAACTCTTAACTTTGCCAAAATTTTAGGAGGAAGAATTTGTTTTTAAAAGGAAAAAAAAAATATTTACCTCTTGCACCAATCATTTAGGCAGCAAGTGTCAACGAGTTAGCAGAAAAGAATCAAAATTAAGTTTTATGTTTATATTTATTACAGCGTTGGAGAAAAGAACCGTTTCATTCAAAACCAACCCAATGAAGACAATAATTTAGCGAATTTGTAAAATTACATTTGCCAGACTTGTCTTTTTTTCTCAGTTTAAAATGCACGATTTGCTGAAGACCGAAATCTACAGTAAAACACCAAAATTTCATCAGTATGTTCCAATCTGACTGCAAATAGGAGATTTACATACTTGTTCAGCAACTCTACAGCTAAACACAGTTAGAATGATTTTAAACACATCTAAAAAGGCAATTCATTTAGAAAGATCTTGCTATTCCCCCAACCCCCACCACCCCCCAAAAAACAAAAACAAAGTATGGTAACATCCCATAACCTGCAGTCAGCACAATAAACACAGTTGACGTTCCTGAAAACTCTGTAAAGGGGTGCAGAAAAAACATCCCTCAATAAAACATTAGCAACAAATATTGAACACAAAACTACAATGTAGAATTTTTTTTCTTTTTTATAACCAGACTACAAGGTAAGAAACACAGAACAGCTACAATGTTATCAAGAATCAGCACAAGGGTTGTCCAGGCAAGATAATATTTTACATAACTTGATACACATTGTATAGAAGTGGGTTTAAACAAAAGACCATCTACAGGTAGTGTAACTGTACAGAGATCCCAGCACGATTGTAGTGCCACTAAAACTGTTTATTATCCTCTCAATCACGTGTCTGCAGTTGTCTCTTTCTTGCGTACAAAGTTTTCCTCTGGATCGATAAAGGTAACAGAGGATTGAACCAATCCAGATTCGAGGTGTGAATGTACGTGTGGGCGCGGGGAAGGAATAGCGGGAGTTGGGGAAAAGATATACGATCCTCTCAATCTGCAACCCACTGCACAAATCATCGTTCAGCTACACAGGTATGGAACAAGCCACTGATTAACACCTTGCAACTGGAGAGGAGGGCTCACAGAAGCAAGAAAAAAAAATCTGTGCCACCAAAAAAAAGGTCTTCGAAAGTAAACCACATTGTGTAAACGTCCCAGATAAAATGGCTACAATATGGACAACATCGGATCTTATACCTAGACTAGCGCCTTATTCAGTTCAGCACAAAAATACACGGGTTCAAAGGATGAAGCAGAGGAAGTCTGTTCGGGTGCTAGAGGCGTTTACATTTTTTTTTCTTTGCTTCAAAAAGATGCGATGTGTAACGTACAGTCCTTCCAGGAGAAGGGTTTTTATGTCTTGAATTTTTTTTTGTCCTTCATGTTTATGGAATAAAAGAAGTTCAGCCTTTTTATTGCGTGAAACTCAAAATTGGGGTTTTGCCCCCAGTTCCTCGTCAACACGTTGAACTGCTTCTTGCATACGTTCTTTAATCTTCCAGAGGGCAGCCGTTTCATCATTCTGGTCCTGGAGAAGGGGGAAGGGGAAAAATCACACGCTCATCGTCATGCTGGGGGAATACTGAAAGAAAGTGACAAAGATTACATGGGTTGGAACCATACAACTTCCACCAGACCAATTCAGAAAATCTGGGTTCTACTAAACATGGCAGATCTGCAAATATAGTTGGCTGTTCAGCCATAAGCAATCATTCAATCCCCACCACCATGGAGGGAATTGCTCCCTCATTTAAAGACAGATTCTCCTCTCCTTCATACTGACAGAAAGCTGAGCAATCAAGTTATGGGTCTCCAATAACTGTAGGAGTTCCAAGCTAGGGGCATGAGTGTAATTTAACTTTCATATAACCACCCTCCCAGCCCCTCCCATTCTATAATATCTACCTCCTACCGCCTCCAACAGAATCAGAGCTCCACGCAAGAACAAGCTCGAGTTCAACAATTTAGTAAACATTTACTAAAGAATTGGATCTTCCATTCAGAAGAAAAAAAATTGTATCTTCAATTCAAGATCTTTTCTTGCAAACTGACTGCTGTGAGAATTTACTGATTTCTACTTTGAGATAGGTAATTCCCACCTTATTCACCTCAGCACACTACTGCATTTTGTGATCCCTGTAAAATCCTCACTGCAAAAAGGGAAAATGACCAGCACTTGGGAATTAAAATAAATGCGTTTTGTTAAAAATCGATTTTGCTCATCTCCATTTTCCCGTCCTTAATCTTTCTTCCCAAGGGTAATGACTCATTTTGTGCTTGGCTTCAAGTTCAGACAGTTATTCAGCATTTCAGACTCTTATTAGAAACTAGGGGTTCTTTTCATTATAACACAATGGTTAGGTGGAAATTTTACAGAAGTCTTCAACAGGACAGTTTTGATCAAGTAAAAGATTACAAATATTTTCAGCAAGTGAAAGAACACAATAGTTGAAACGATCTATTTTTATGGATTCTAATAATCATGGCTGACTTGAAAACAGAATTTGCTGACTATCACCAGATAGTGATGAGAAAGGACACTTTGTAAGAGAAAATAAAAGAGTATATGGGGAATGATGTTTGCAGAGAGCAAACATGCTTAATGGGCCATATTGTCTTGTTCTGTTCTGTAAAATACTCCAATCTATTTAGTGGCGATAAAGTGTCACAGTAAAGCCTAATCCTATTCTTCCTTAATGACCAGACTGGTGCAATTTCTCTCCTTCAGTATGGAATTCTGGGGCAGATTGTAGCTGAGGTATCAGAAGCAGAGCTGAGGCTTACCATCTCTGTACAAACTGAAATTTAAATCCAAAGCTATCCCACTCTCAATTGGTCAGTTTTCTGTTTCCAGTTGGAGGAATTTTGTGTTGGGCACACAGATAAGAAATGTTGAAGGAGACAAATGTTTTGCAACTACAATTGTCTCTATCACAGACAGTTGTATACAAAGCAGGTACAACTAACCATCAAACAACTGGTCATCTTGTAATTTTGAATAAATGTATTTTAACAAATATGCCAGAAAGGAAATTGAGTAATACAAAGAATTTCATTCTTTGAAATTATACAAAGCAAAATCTGCCATGGTTACTTGTAATATGAGCAGTCTTCTCTGACCTTCACAGATACTCACATTATCATTTTGGAAGGAGTGGAGAAAATTGCCTCCTAATTCACCGTCATCCCTTGGAGTGCCTGGAGGATTAGTAATGCTGCTCATGTTGTTGGGAGAGTTCTGAAAATTAAAGAAATGATTTCCACTGTTAATAAAATGAGGGCAGTTCTCCCTGTAAAGATACAATTAGTTTATCACGTATAGCAAGCAAAGCCAAACTTCACTGCTTCAAAATCATAACTTGGAATTTAAATGGATGCTGCTGCCTGGACAAATTTGAAATTTATACCTTCATCGTGGTATTTGTAGCTCCCACCCCACTGTTTTCGATGTACGAGTGTTGATTAGATTTTAATCTTAAGCATGGTACATCAGCTCACACAGTGATGCAACTCAAAATTCTGGAAGGGCACCTATTTTTGAAAATGATTATTGGTAGGTCAGTCAGTCGCTGGATTACATCTGCAATTCTTAACCCTTGGGTTTTAGTGCATTGAGTTGTTAGTTCTCCACTTCCCAATTGGAATGGTCCAAAGGTACAAAGCAACGTAGAAAATAGTACCAGTAGACCATTTAGCTCTTTGAATTTGCTCTTCCATTCAGCTAGATTATGACTGACCTTTCTCAACATCATTTTCCCAGTAACCATAAGAGAGAGAAGTAGGCCATTCAGCCCATCAATTCTATGTCACCATTGAAGATCATTGCTGATCTAGCAATCCTCAACTCCACTTTCCTACCTTTTCCTTAAAACTCTTGAAATCTCATCCAGAATATACTTAATTGTGGAACCACCACAGTACTCTTAGGTAGACAGAACTCCTAAGATTCACTGGTTTCCGAATGAAGAAATTCCTTAATTCCATTTGTGAATGGTCTACCTTATTCTGATGCTCAGTCCAGTTAATCTAGGCAATCAGAACATCCTTTCAGCATCTATCCTGTCAAACCCTCGAAGAACTTTTCATGATTCAGAAATCAACTCTCATTGTTCCAAACTCTCAAGAGTACAGGTGCAGTCTGCTGATTCTGTCCTCCCAGGACAATCCCACCATCCCAGGAATATGTCTGATCAATCATTGTTAATTTCCTTTAAGGCAAGCATTTCCTTTCTGTCAATAAAGAGACCAAATCTGCACAAAATACTTCAATCCTTTTGCAATACAGGCCTAAAAGCCCCCAAAAATCTGAAGCAGCAAAAATTGAAATAAGAACAAAAAACTTTTGGAAAGATTCTGTAATTCAGGTGATTCTCATGAGTGGAAGGACAGGGCTAGCCTTTTGTCAGAACTGGAAGATTAAACTGCACAGAATAGATCATGTGGCCCAACCAGTCCATGCTTAGTTTCTGATTGTTCCATCATTTCTCATCTAACTCTGCTATCGTAATTATCTATTCTTTTCTCCCTTACAGGTTTATCTAGTTACCTCTTAAGTGCATCTTTATTATTTGCTTCAACTACTCACTGTGGGAGCTAGTTCTGTATTTTTAACCACTCTTTGATAAAGAAAGTTCTTCTGAATTCCAAACAAGATTTATTGTAGACTCATACCGATAACCTCTAGTTATGCATTTACCTACAAGAGCAAACTTTCTCACTGTACCTACTTTCAATAATTGCCGACAACCCTGTTTTAGGTCACCTCTCATCAGTCGCTTCCAGGAGAAAAGCAGAGGCAGCCTAACAATCCATTCAGGATAGGTAAACTGATGCATGTCTAATCTAGTAACATTTCTACCTTTCTTTGTTGCACTCTGTCCAATGCCTCTCTATTTGTTTGATAATATGTCCTTCTCATACTCTTTGTTTTCTGATATGAAGCCACTTAGCAATCCGCTCCCATAACTTGTCCCCTGACTCTTCATTCATTAATCTATTAGGGGCACCATTTTGAAGACCTTTGCAAATTCAGGTATGTTACATTTCCTGAATTACCACTACTTTGTCCGTTATCTCCTTAAAATTATTTAGTAAGATAGGGCAAACATGATTGTCCCATTTTTGAAATCCAGGCTGACTATTCATGGTTATACCTCTCATTTCTAAATGTTCTTCTATTCAATTTAGTCAGAATTCCTCAAAGATGTTTACAGCACAGAAGGATACTTTTGCAGCCCATCATGTCTGCAGCAGTCAAAGACTGCACAAATCCCATTTTCCACTTTTTGGCCCATATCCTGGAGGCTATGGCATATCTATTTACTGTTTCAATGTTAGAGTTTCTGATTCAACCTTCTAGGCAGTGAATTCTAGATTCACACATCCTCCAAGTGACAAAAAACCTCAACTCTTAACCTTTTACCTCTTACCTGAAACCCACGCCCTCTGGTTTTTGGCTCCTCTACCAATGGAAAAAGTGCCTTCCGATCCGTTCCTCTTAATCTTACACACCTCTATCCAATCCCCTATCAACCTTCACTACTCCAAGGAAAACAACCCCAGCCTATCCAATCTTTCTTCATAGCACAGACCCTTCGGCTGAGGGAGCATCCGGGGTCTGCACTGTGCCATCATATTCTTCCCATAATTTGGTAACCGGAACTGCATGCAGTACTCCTGCTGTGGCCTAAACTGCATTTTATACCATTTCAGCATAACCTCCCTATTCTTGTACTCTGTTTCTCAGCTAATAAAGGCAAGTATCCCATATGCCTTCTTAACCAATTTACCTACTGCCCTGCTACTTTCAGGGATCTGTGCATATTCACACCAAGATCCCAAAGATCCTACCTTCCATTCTGCAATCCCTTGCCTTGTTAACCCTCTCCAAGGATATTACCTCATACTTTTCTGGGTTGCATTTCATTTGCCATTGTTCTGCTGACCTGACCAGTCCACTGATATCTTCCTACATTTTAAGGCGACCTTCACTATTTACCACCCTACCACATTTCATCTACAACTGTCTTGATCATATCCCCTACATCTTAATCAAAAATCATTAATGGACTCCAGCAAAGACCTCATTACAGAGCCCTATGGTAACCCACTGGAAGCAAACTTCCAGTAAGAAAAACAGCCTTCTACCATCACCCTCTTCTTCCTACATCTCAGCTAACTTGTCACTTTTCCTTAGATCCCAGGCATCTTCCTTCCTGACCAGTTTGCCTTGAGGGACCTGATCAAAAGCCTTGCTAATGTCCATGTAGACCAATCAAATGCATTACTCAACACCACTCTTGGTTACCCCCTCAAGAAAAGTCCAATTTTTTGAATACCACCCACACTTACAAATTCATGTTGGTGAATCCATATCCCTCCAAAGTGTATTCTATCATTCAGAATTCTTTCTAGTAACTTCAACACCACCAAGACTAGCCTGTCTGGCCAATTTCATGGTCGATCCCATCCTCCCTTTTTAAAAATAATGGTACAGCGTTAGCAGTCCTCTAGCAACTTAGTTGTGGCGAGAGGGGATTAGAAAATCAACAAGACCTTTGATATTTCCTCCCTTGCCTTCCTTCAACAGCCTGAGATATGACTCATCTGGGCCTACACATCTACACACTTTTAAAGCTGGTAAATCCACTACCACTTTCCCTCTTTCTCAGTTAATTATTTCTAACATTTCACTGTTTCCCCACTGCAATTGGCTACAACCGCATTATCCTTTTTCATTGTGAACACTGATGCAAAGTATTCATTCAGTTCCCCATACATTCCATTTAGTACTTGAAATCCTCATCGCACTCTCATTCCAAACTCCATTCTCTGGGTTGTCTACATGGTTCCAAAGAAGCTCAAAGCGGGCTTGTCATTCTGTGTGTCACGTTCTTCTGGCCATAATAATGATTTCAGAAACTTGAGACCTTTACCACAGTTCCCAGTTACTCTCAGACAGTTTGTTTTGGTGATGTACGGTAGGGGCATCACTGTTTCCAAAGACTGGGGAGGTGGTTGCGTAACATTAGGGATGATCATCCATGATATCTCCCTATTTTTTTCTATCCAACTCCTGCATGACTGCAGCTAGCTCCACCTCTCCAGGTTTTCTGCACTTCTTTTCCCCTTTCTACTCTGCTTTATTCATTCATATAGTTTTTGGATACATTGTTTATTTCTCTAAACTTCACTTCATCTCGCATCCTTTTGTCACATCATTTTAACCTGTCATTTAAATCACTAGCACTCCTAGGCAATCACAAAATCTCACATTTTCTATGACACCTTGGTTTCCCTGACTGTAATCAGACTCGGGGCTCAGTATGTGGTCAGGTGAAAGACAGTCTATCAACTTGGGGTCCTTTTGGGAGATGACTTTCCTTGCACATTTAAAGAAAACTAGATGGTAATTTTATATATATAGTCAGCTGTAAATTACAGGAATGTTCCAATAAACTAATGCATGTTAAAGCGATTAACTGATTTATCACTTTTAGTTGGTGTGAAACAAATGAGAAATTTGTAGATTAGCTGTTCAATTCACATGCTATATCTAAAGAAAATAAAGTACTTTTACCAGCTGTTCTGAATGAGTCTAATGTACTAAACATTATACACCTGTGTAGAAGATTAAATTCGTGCAGCCAAACATGAACAATATTGCGCAGCATTTATAAAAGTGGAAGTATAATATTTCTCTCTTTTTCAGCCACACTGTCCACCAATTCTAGTTGTGATTCCAGAAGCTCATCTCAGTTTATACTGAATAAATTTAAAGCTAGATTTGTACCTTAGGAATACCGTCCATATCTCCTGATCCTATGGATAGTAAAAAGAAACATTTAGTTTAAAATGTGCTTGTCTTTTATCAATCACCACGTCAGATAACACGAGATCATATTGGAAACATATTGCTGTGAAATCCATAGGTTTTTGCACCTTACAAGGTTCAAAGATACAATATTTAAATATTCCACACTTCCAAGTAAAAAAATCCACATTCTTCTCTTTATAGACTATATTAGCTTCTTGTCACTAAAGAAGCCTGAAACCTGCTTAGGGACAATGAATTCTATACTTCCAGACTGGGTTCAGTTTAAACACTAATTCCATAAACATTATTTCATCATTACTTCTAGTTACCTAATGATCCATTCATGTGATGTGGCTCAATTCCTCCCATTCCACCCATTGGACCCTCAGAACCAGGCCCTAGTGGGAACTGAGGAAAAATAAAGTTAAAAGAAATGAAAAATACATGCTCACAATTTCTTAGGTTAATGCAGTTGTGACAATTGGCAAACCAACTGTTTCAGACAAGAGTTCAAGAGTTTAGCAATGAACAAAACCAACACACAAAATTGGAATGATTCGTAATTGCAATGAAAAGACAATACCAAAATGATTTAACTATTTCCCTGTGGGAATTGTTTTCTTTCTTGCAAACTAAACTTACATTTGATCGGCTTCCTCCAGGTGGCACTGGATTAATCATTGTGTACATGTTGTCACTGGAATTCGTTGAATCTGTATTTGAAGATAACAAAAAAAGTCAACACAGGTAACGTCGCATTTATACATACGTACAGAAACACATTTGCATCACATGTGCAAGCAAATCCAAGCTTCTTGGTCTTAAACATCATTCAAAACCAATGCTTACATTTTTGTAACCTTTATTGAGCTGCAAGTCACTTGGCATTGAAACAGTTTGTTTCGGCTACAGTGTTCATAATATAGTACTTAAAACACAGTAAAGGTCTATTTGGTCAATTGATCCATACAGACATCTCTCATCTTTTATCAAATGAACATAGCCTTCTATCCCTTTTGTACTTACCTGCCTTTGATTAAATGCATCTATACCATTCACCAACTACTAGACAGAGTGAGCTCCACATTCTGACCATTCTCCAGGGAAAGAAAATAGTCCTCCTTATACTTATCACCCTTAGTTCTGGGTCTTCCCTGTAAGTAGAAATATCCTTGCTGCATCAACCCTCTCAAATTATTTTACAATCTTAAAGACATATCAGATCACCTCTCAGTCTTCTCCATGAATTCCTGCCCGTCAGACTTTCCTGATGAATATAATCTCTTAGCCTATAATATCCTGGTGAGGCTATTGTTTAACCTCCTCTTATGTCTCTATACCCTTTTATATGTAAAGCAGATTATACAGTATTCCAAATGCTGTCTAACCATGGTTTAATGCAACTTCTCAGTTTGTCAATTCTTTCCATCTATAAACAAACACCATTGCTTTGTCTGTTTTAAAAGAATGATGTTAATTTGCACAACTAATGTTGCCAATATATGCATTTATACTCTTTTAACTGGGCACCCTCTTAGCTCAGGGGGTTGGATGGCTGATTTACAACGCAGAATGATGCCAATAGTGTGGGCTCAGTTTCTGCACTGAGGCTACTAGGAAAGACTCTGCTCTTCAATCTCTTCCCTCTCCTGAGGCACAGTGACTCTCAGGTTACACTACCACCAGTCGTCTCTCTCTAATGAGAGAGATGCCTTACGGTTTGGTATGACTGACGATTTTACCTTTACCTAATTCACCTATTTTCACACACAAATGCCCCACAGGAGACATTGTTGAACTTAGAGCTCACAGATGGTTTAACCTACGATTTCCACCAATTCAGTTATACAACATAATCACCTAGTGGATTAATCTAAAAGTGCTGATAACTAACATTGTATTGAGGAGGAGTTCAGGATCTTTCTTTCTTTTTCTTTTTCTTTATTATGAGTGCTGATTGTATCCAGTTTTAATTGTTAATGAACCTCAGCTTAAGGCAGAACAGTTAAAGGAACTCAAATCAATGAAACATCAAACTATGGTACACTGTCAAAAGCCATTCCTTGAGACTTTTAGACCACCTCATAGTATTTCTTTGAAATCAAAATTACTAAGGAAACAAAATTTGTAAAATGTGACCAGATTTTAATATCATGGATCAAACTTTGCACTTGCCATTCACTTATAACATTCACAATACTCATGGTGTTGCAAGTAGGTTACTGGTACAGGACATGAGGGCTGCAGTCTTCCAAGCCACTGTTTTCCTATCACATGATTACAACAGACCCGTGATTAAACAGTAACTCATGGGATCTACTTACTGAAACCAAGAACTGAGGGAGGAATAATTAATTGAATCTCTTCATAAATGTATTTCACTGAATGCAACTTAAGCAACTCAGTTAGGGGTTATCTGATGCATTGGTAATGCCCCTTTGAACCAGAAGGTCAAAATTCAGGTTTCACCTGATCCAAAGTGTCATAACACACCTGAACAGATTGATTTTTTAAAAATCTAAAAGTTAAAAGATGATGTAAAGTCAGGCACTTTACACCAAGAGCTCTGGATGGCACAATCTGGTTAGCGAAGTGGTTCAAACATGTTCCATGGTTATAGAAACCAATAATTGCACACAGTGGTTTTAAAAATAATTTAAATGGTTCTTCAGTGACTCAAGAGAATCATTTCACGTACAATTAATTCAACAGAGTCAAACATATAGCTCAGGAAAAATATTACAATTCGCGTAAATGTAACAGTTCGGAAATGAGTTAAGTGTGATGTAGTGTGTTATTAAGAAAACATTGCTTACGATCAAAAGGTTATTTGATCCAATGGTACAATTAAAAAAGTAATTAAGCCATGCAGTAAGTGCTGATGACACAAGTGAGGGTATTAGCTTGGAGTACTTATTAAATCCAACACATGGGGGAACTCATCAATAGAAAAAAATTATAACACTGCTCATACTGTTGGCCTTCTCTGTCAGTGACAAAATTGTGTGATCAGCACATACTGTTTGAACAAAAATACTTTTTCAGTGTTGGGGTAGAATGAGAGCAGACAAGTCTTTGATTTTTTTTTAAGAAAAGGATTACTGACTGGACATTGGTTAGGTTAAAGTGTAGTGGTACTTATACAATTTTTACAAGAAACTTTGACAAGAATTCAGACTAGCATGTATTTGAGATTTTAACAGCAGTATTGAGACACTCATGGGTAAAAGGTACCTGCTGGACTTGGCATTATCGGTGTCCCTGGAGGACCTCCACCACCAGGGGGCCCCTATGAACAAAACACACAAATCAGCCTCTATTGAATTATTAAAGGCAGTACTTTGTATGTTGCTGTATGCTGGTATGAGGATTTGGTGTATTGCTAAATATTCTCAATACAACATTACAAAGCAGCCTTCTGAAATATAATGGGATTTCTGAGAGACCAAAGGAACTTTGGGGACCATTCCAAATGTCAAATCAAATTTACATGTCTCTTGACTGTAAACGTTGCAGATCAACAATTAGAAATATGGTTGAAACATCTCCCTTTGATTAGTTGTTTTATTTTCATGAACCCTTTCCACAGAGGGAGACTTGTTTAATTTTTGTAACTTTTTTGTTGCAGCCAATACCAAATATACTGCCAAATTCAGTGCTCTGCATAAATTACTCATCAAATTAGTAATATTAAATGTCACTATGACAATTTAACAATTAAAGGATTTTTTAAATAAAACATTCATATTTTCAAACTTAACTGAAGCACAATATTTTATTGCGACAGTTACTCCAAAATTAAAAAAAGTTATCATTCAAAACTTGTAGTCTTTAGCACAATGTAGCATATTAAACTATAAGTCATTATTTAATTGATATGACGTCTACAGTTGGGGTCAGAGGTACACCATCCTTATGCTTTTTCAAATACAATCATCTCCTTTAAAACTCAGATCCATGAGAATTTTTGATCAACTGCCCTTCCCTCGGTGACATCTTACAGGAATGAATAGAGTTAAACACCAGGATAACAGTCCAACAGGCTTATTTACAAGCACTAGCTTTCGGAGCACTGCTCTTTCTTCAGGTGGTTGTGAAGCAGAAGATCATGAAACGTAGAATTTACAGCAAAAAGATTACAGTGTTGTGCAACTGAAATGATACATTGAACAAAACCAGGATCGTTGTTAAGTCTTTCATCTTTTAGAATGGGTTGCTGGTTTCAGTTAGTTAATACGTAGAGGAACCTCAATTATCCAAAGGACACAGGCGGGAGTATTTCGTTCAGTTAATCGAAATCCAGAAAATGTAGTTTAGCCGAGCATCGGGACATCATGATCTTGCCGGATAAACCAATATTCAGTTAATTGAATGCTGGATAATTGAGGTTCCTTTAAATCCCAGAATTTCTTTTAAGTTGCCATCTCAAGATAACTTAAGTTTTAACACAAAAGGTGACATCTCAGATCAGATAATGCATTAAAGGTGAGAGGTCAGAGTCTGTATCCCAATCTTGAGTCAGACTAGTTCTATTTACAAAGTGGAATTTACCAAA
>NC_057720.1:67043557-67066508 GCF_004010195.1 Chiloscyllium plagiosum
CTTGTGATATACTGTACAAAGTGTTATCCTTCACCAGAAAAGGACCCATGCACCAGTGCTGCGTGCGTACTCCACTACCTTTTTGGTTTTAACATCTAAATATACTGGTGCATGGTCCGAAATGGTTATGCTCCCAATCCTGCAGGCCAACACCAAGTCCAAATAAATTGATGGAACAAAGAACATATCAATTCTTGTGTGGCACTTGTGTGGGTTTGAGTACAAGGTGAAGTCCCTCCCATTCAGGTGGAAACGCCTCTACGCATCCACTAACCCCAACTCCTCACACGTCCACGAACTGTCTAGATTGCCAAGGTGTACCTGACAGCCCTCTTGGCATCCTGCCTACCGCAGGGTCCATGAGACAATTAAAGTTTCCTCCTATAATCATACAGAGCCATTAATTTAGAGACTGCATCAACTACAAATTTGAGAGGATGTGTCTGGGATAGTGAACATTCAGGATGCTACACTCTTCTGTGTATCAGAGCCTTGAGAATGACGAACCGTCCATACGCATCCTTGATTTGATCTGTCACTTGAAATGGGAGGTTCTTTCATACCAGTATGGCCACTCATCTGCTTTTGGAAATAAAGATGGAAAATAACACCCTATGGTATCCCCCTGCTGTAACTTCAGATGTTCCCCATCAGGCATGTGAATCTCTTGCAACAGCATGATGTCAACCCTTTCCTTCCTAAGATTTGAGAGCATTTTCTTTCCTTTTAATGGGGGAAATGGCTCCCCTTTAATATTCCAGGAGCACCATCTGAACAGATTGCTAGCCATAACCGCACACGACAGCCTGCAGTACCCTGAAAAAAAGATGCCCATTCAATTTGCGACGAGTGGAGGAGTAACAAACTTTATCAAATCTAAAGACTATTCCTACAAACACTACCAAAACTACTAAAACTAAAAAAGTTACCTCTACTCCTGACTTGAACAAATAAACACAAAAAACACAAATCTCCAGAGATGTCCCCTCTTGCCCATAAGCGGCATCCGCTCACAACCATTCTAGCACTTTCTAGTTAAGACTGCGCCCAAACCCAAGCAATGGGGATAAAAATATTATTTGCACGCCTACAAGTTAACAATGAACGCCTATCCCTCCCCCTCCACATCTCAACCCCACACACTCCTTTTCATCAAAGGAGTAACCACCCCTCACCCAGCAAAACAGAACAATAGAATGACGAATAACCACCAAACAGACATAATATAAAACATTCCAGATTTTACACCAAAGCAATACCAAGTCTATAAGGCCAGAGCCCCAAAGGGCAAGGAACAAAGAGGAAATATTTTTTTAAATTATGCCATTGTCTGCATGCATCTTTTCCTCCTCCTCCCAACCCCCCCTTGGCCAAAGTCTATTATTTCAGCGAGTTCAAAAATTCTTTTACTTTTTCCACTGAGTCGAAGTTGTAGACAGTTCCCCCATAATTGAAACGTAGCACTGCCGAGTACCTCAGAGAATATTGAATGTTTAAATCACTTAATTCTTTTTCTTTAAGAAAAGGAAGACCTTTGTAATTATGGCCCCAGAAAAGTCATGAAAAACATTAACTTTGAACCTTTATAAGCCAAGGCCTGTGGATCTCCTCCCAGTCGTCTGGCTGTTTCTGTTATTAATTGCTTTTCCTTGTAATGCTGGAGTCACACGAGGACCAGGTGGGGGCGCTGGGCTGGCCCGGACTTGCGCATCGCAATCCGGTGGGCCCACTCCACACTCACCCGGCCTGACTCCATCTCCAGCCCCAACAACTCCAGCAGCCACCTCTCGAGAAAGTCAGCAGGGCTTTCACCTTCTTCACGCTCCAGTAAGCCCAAAATCAGTAGATTATTTTTTTTCCCTTTTTAACCTCTATTTTTGTGTTAGTTTACTTGTTCCTGCAGGGCCCGTACCTGGCCTTCCAAGGTTTGGACCTGCCTCTCCGAGCTCTCCCTCGCGGCCTCTGAGGCCTTGGTCCTCTGTTCCATTGCTTCTACGTGCTAACCCAGAGCCCAGATCTCCTGCTCGTGCTTTGTCAGCATGGCAGTAATGGGTTTCAGCGCTTCCTTGATTTTTTCCATAGAGTTTGGCGAACTCAGTGATTAAATGCTGTTGCTCCAATGAACTTAAGGGCGCCACCACGGAAATCAAGGTCACAACTGGGGGTGTGCCTGACATAGAAGGGGAGTGCCCTGCCTTTTGCACTCCCTTTGCTCTCTTTTCCTTGGATGTATTCATATCAGCTCAAAATCTGTCAAATCTTGTGAATTTGTTTTAGCTCTGTGGATGATGGAAATTCAGTGATACAAGAGAACATGCAGGAGGACGAAGTGGAAGGTTATGGTAATTGAACAATAGTAGAGTTACAAACTGGGGTTCAAATCTCTTGAAAATGTGGATGTCACTGAATGTCTTGCAAATCATGTGCTGTAAGAATTTAATGGATAAGGTAAGTGTTATATGAGTAATCCATACGGCTGCTGATTGTTATAAGAGTTGTCTGCATGATTGCTATAAAATGGATTTGTAGTCACCATCCTCTTCTAGGGCAGGGATCTACAGCGCTTGTTTTACCATGTGTGGCAGAGGAAAACCACTTGTTAGTCTACTAAGGAGAGGGTTTTGACAGTAACTATGTAATGTAACATGAATATGAAAGACATGATTTGGAGGTGCCAGTGTTGGATTGGGGCAGACGGAGTTAAAAATCTCAGATTTATTTGGAATCACTAGCTTTCGAAGTACTGCTTCTCACCTGATGAAGTAGTGAACAAAGAAAATTACAGTACAGGAACAGGCCCTTCGGCCCTCTAAGACTGTGCCAATACATATCCTCTCTCTAAATCTGCTGCCAATTTTCTCAGGATATGTATCCCTTTGCTCCCTGCCCATTCATGCATCTGTCTAAGTACATCTTAAATGATGCTATCGTTCCCATCCCTTTCGCCTCCGCTGGCAACGCATTCCAGGCACCCACCACCCTCTGCGTGAAGACCTTTCCACATTTATCTCCCCTAAACTTTTCCGCTCTCACTTTGAACTCTGGTGGGAGGGGGGGGGAAGGAAAGGAAAGAAAGTTTCTTGCTATCCACCCTGTCTACACATGTCATGATTTTGTAGGCGTCAATGAGGTCCTCCCTCAACCTCCTCCTTTCCAATGAAAATAATGAAGTTCTGCAGATTGATAACTATCACACTACTTACTTACAAGTTATGCATTGAGGAAAAGTGGTCACTATAGGCCATTTATATGGCCAGTGTAAGTTTTGTTCATTAATAGCTATTAATGATAACCATGTGAGAAATATTAGTGTCTTCACATTTCCTTAATAGTCAAGAGAACCTGTGAGACAAACAACAAATGTGGTTACCTGACTGCAGGTGAGTTGCTCATGAGATTAGATTCTCATTTTAGCATTAGTATCAACTGTAGAAGTAAGCAAAATCATGCAAGAGAGAAAAGCTTGACAGGTGTTGTCACAATGTGCCGAATAGTGGCCTCCTATGCACTAAATGTCTGAGTAAAACTTATTGTGATTACTTATTGTGGTCAAGAGTCTGTTGATCTGGCAGCTATGTTTCTTGCATCAAACCTTAAGGTTGCGTCACTGGCTAGTGGTGGGAAGTAATCAATAATGAGGAGTGGGCTATGAAAATAGAGGAAAGATTGCTCACTGCTTGAGGTTTAATTTTTGTTTTGAAAGACTGATCGTGTACTGAAGAAGTTTCTTTGAAGTTGAATATCGGGAAATTGCCAAATGGATTAAATTTCTAGTAAAAGCTACAAATTATTTTCCCTTTTACATGCTATATTTGTAGTCCACACCCATTTGAAACACAATTGCACAAATCTAAATATGAAAAGGTTGGTGTAGGGTCTGATTCTCAGTTCTGTGAAAGCTTTTAAGGTTTGTCAACTTTTACTTGTAATTGAGACTGCAATGATCAGAAGATTCCAGTGTGCTGGTGCTGACTGTCACAGGATTTTTGAATATCCAAACTGGTAAATACAGAGCATCATTTCACATTCTTGCTGTTACTGTGCTGCAATTATATATTTTTCTAAACACGTTTCCATGTTATTGCACCATTCTGCTTATAGAGATGGGAGTTGGAATGCAGTCACTGTAACATCTCTTGATGAACTCTTGGTTTCTGCAGCTGCTGTGCTGGGCGCTGGTTATGTCTGTTTCCTATTGAAACAGAATTTGGTGCCAAATCATCTGTAAAGTTTAAACTTTTTTTAAAATTGTGCCAGAGCATTAGGGTGCATTGTTCTTGACATTGAACAAAAATGTTCAGATTTTCTTCCAAAAGTTTGTTACAAACAATTAGAAATTGTTGTAATTTTTTGTAAGATGGAAATTACAAAATTCTTGAGTGTAATCATTGTTTTACTGCTGTAAACTAGATGTTCATGGAAAGTGTCAATGTGTAAGTGAGATTGTAATTGAAGATTGTCAAAATTTTCTGGAGTCAAGCAATTGTGTTTAGTTGAGGAACGAGTCTTCAAGATGGACTTTTTTTTTGTGGCAATGTGAGATTGAGGTTTAAAGAATTAAGATTCCTAAGATGATTTAGATTTGATGGGTCATGATGAGACTATCTGGTCCCTAATATGTGCCGGATCAAAATTTAAATGCTTGTACATCAAAATAATCGCATTTAGAACTGGATAAAGGTGAGGTCCGTATCCTCAATGGAATGTGTAATTCATTTCAGCAGATTTCCAGCAATGTAAAGCAGCAGGAAGCTACCACCGATCCCACTGCACACTAATTGATAACCCTTGCCCTGTTGCTTTCTATAAATTTCATTTTCAAGTTGTAGCTGATGCATGTTGACTGCATTAATTATTTTAATGACAGTTAATTGAATTTAAATTGACTGGTTCTTATACAATATCTAATTTGGTTCTGGCATAGACATTGAGAGAAATTTTCTGTATTTGGTGTTTTTTACATCTCGGCCTTCTGTTTTCTGTGTCTTGCTATCTGTCTCTTTCTGCTTAATAGTATGCGAAGCAGGGTATAGTTTTGTCTTTTTTTGTGTCCATTAACTTGTACATTTTAGCTACTTGGAGTCATTGCATTTAGCCATTAAAGGAGTCAGGTAGCATCATAAACTGGCTGTTAATTTTGTCATCTGAATTCTCCCCAGTTTCTTTTAGTTGCTGTTTATGTACATGTCAAAATTTATCGCTGGTAGGTTTTGATGGAATTAGTGTCCACTTTCTTGTTTTGAAAATATGAAGCAAGTCTCTTATACAGTTTTTGCCAACAAGAGCTGTGCAGGATGTCAATTTCATTTTTAAAGAATATTTGTGGTTTGGACAAGATAGGGGTGACACTACTAACTTTAATCATTGTGTGCTTATGTGGAATCTACTTTAATGATGCCAATCCTAAATTCTTGATATTTACATGGGAAATGAGTAATGGGACACTTTCTTCCACTTCTGGCATTAGAGTTGAACATGAAGGTGGTGAGATTGGACTCAGTGTCTAGCCACCCATAGTGGAATATGTTGTTACTGTTTCGTTGTCTAGGCTCCATGTATGCATCAAGCATTGCTAAGTTCCCGGCATAATTGGGAAAACTGTAGCACAGGTTAAGGGGGGGCATTGCAGTTGTGGGGAAAAGTGTGTTAGGAAGATAACTGAACACCTTTTAGAAGAAGAAAAGAATCTTGTGATGAGACCAGGAATTCTCGAGTCCAGTGGCTTATCCCTGCTCATGTGAACATTCTACTTGTTGCGTCTATGGTTCTAAAACATTTCTGGGAGGATGAGTCTTTTTATGCTATTGTCAAACCCAGGTGTCAACAAACTTAATAGAATGTTGAAGCTATAAGAATGTTCCTAAAAACCGTTGATGGTCTCGATTGAGCTGTGGATTTTCTACTTTGGTCCCGGCTGTAACTCATTGAGTAGGCCCTGAATCTCAAGCGCATGCTTCTCATGCCAAAAGAAGGTCTTCACTATTGATAAAATACTGAGACCCTGTTTTGGAGAAAGGCCAATGTCATCTGCATTTCGCTTTTAGGAGGATGAGGGACATCACAAGTTCAATCTCTTGACTCTGTGATGTCCTGTTATTAATTGAGAAGCAAAATTTGAGAATATTGGCCCAGATCTTCCAACAGGAAGATAAGTCCATAGCTGAAGAAGCATACACGAGTTCCAGGTCTGACGTTATAAACACATCCTGTCAGAGCCAACTTGGCAGGAATTTCCTGCGAAGTTGAAATTTCCTGTGGATAATTAGCTGGCTTCTGGAATACTCTGCAAAATGTCCCAACTCCAAGTAAGAGCCAGAGAATTTGGAGCGTTCCAACTCACTTACCAGTAAAATATTGGCAAATTAAAACCCACTTGGGAATTTTCAAAACTGGTGGCGTTAAAGGTGTGTGAAGAACTATGATTGTTCAAGGTGAGAATGCCAACTTTTGAGGTACAGTGAAGGAATCCGTTCTCAGCATGAATACACTGCTAGCTAACTGGTATGTTTGCAACTACAAAGTTAAAAATCGTGCAACACCAGGTTCAAGTCTAATAGGTTTATTTGGAGAAACGGCTTTCAGAGCACTGCTCTTTCGTCAGATAACTAGTGGGGCAGGATCATAGGGGACAGAATTTATAGTAAAAGACCCACATCATTGAGACAAAAAGCACAGGCAACATCTCAAAAGGTAATATTCCAAATGTTGTTCCTAAGAGTTGTTCCATATGATAGTGTTATCGTAGTCATTTGTGTTCCATACAATTTGTGTGTATATATTCATTTTAGACTATCTTTTTATTCAGTGAAAAGGGGACTGATGTGATGGTGTGTGCTTGTGAATGTTTCAAGTATCCTGATTTAATTATGATTATGTAAATAGTCACAGGAAGTGATGCAATGTGACATATGCATCAGCCATCTTAGTTGGTCTGCACAGTGAACAGTGCAGATAGCAACAGGAAGAAGCCACTCCATTAAAGATCTGTGTCTAACCTTTATCCCTGCCATCAGCTTCTCTTATAATGCAACACAACAGAAACAAGCTTGGCAATCTAAGGATTCTATTCTAATTGGAAAAGAATTGTATAATGTTGCAAAATTCAGTTTTAATTTTGAGATATTCAAATGTACTTTTGCGCTCCCTTTACTTGAGCAGAGGCATTTTCTCAGTTAAGATCAGGTGATATTGATCTTTTAAAAGGTGCATTAACTTATTTTGCTCAGTCATATTAATGGCTGCATATAATTAATGTCACAATTGTAGCCTTTTTGTTGATGCTGGGATTTTAGTAAAGATTTAGTGGCAGATGTGAAAATGTTTATTTGACTTATGGGGAAAATCAATCAACACTGTTACTGGGTTTTATCTTTTCAAGTCAATTTTGCTCTGAAAAAAGATTTGAGTCATGTAACATGAGGATGAAGTATTGACAGCATGTCTTGATAGTGGTGTAAATGTTCTCGAACTTGCATTTAGATTCCACTTCTCATGTCCTCAGCATGTTCAAAAATGTATACTTTTGAAGTTGGATACTGTTAGCTTGACGAGCATAGCGGGTAATTTGTGCACACCAGAGCCATGAGCAGTTGAGAAATGAGTGACCAATTAATCTGATTTTGATGACATTCAGTAGAGAGATAAACACTAGCCAGGACACTGGTAATGCATTTTGATTCAAAATTGAATATTGAATCACAAAATATAATTCCCACAATGTCTGTCTACCAGTACACCCATCTAGTACCATCAGTAGTAACTTTAGCTTTAGGAAATAGTTCCCTTCTGTTCTTTATTAAAATATGTAGTAATCGGGCTACAAGTCTAATCTCTTAACTTTGATTTGTGCTATTAACCAGATACTATTTTCTATCTCTATTTCCAGAAAGCTACAGACAGTTTCACCTGTATTAAAGGTCCAGGGAATATTGCAGGAGTATTTGGCATTTTTTTTCAATTGAGTTTTTTTTAAACTTAATGTTTCAGATTTAGGACTTAGTTGAAATATTTATGAAATAATCACTTATGCTTAACTGTAGCTAAGGAAGTAAAGTACAGAACTAAATTGGTGGTGATTTAAATTGATGCAAATCAGAGGTTGCTAAGGCCAGAGTTTGTCTTCAGTTCTAGTTACCTGATGTTAAACGTTTTTGTATTGATACAATATTTACTGCTCAGTGTAATTCTATCAAGATTTTAAAATTGGTGTTGTCAAATCTCTCCATAACCTTGACACCTGATCTAATGTTAGCGATTCCAGCCCCACAGCTCTCCAGGATGTCTACACGGTTCTAATTTTGGCCTCTTGAGCATCACCAGTTTTAATTGCTTCACTATGGCTGACTCTGCTTTCAACTGCTAAGGTCTTAAGCTCTTAAATTCATGTCCTGAATCTGTCTGCCTCTCTTTCCTCCCATAAGATTCCTTAACACCTATCTCATCAAACATTTAATCATCATAGAATTGCATAATTGTTACAGCATGGATGGAGGCCAATTGACCCATCATGTCTGTACCATTTTTCTGGATGAGCGATTCACCTAGTGCCATCATTTCCTGGTGACCCTACTTCCTTCCTATCTACCTTTTGCATCTTTTTCAGACAGTAATCCAATTTCCTCTTGAATTCTTCAAATGACCCTTCCTCTACTACACACACTTGCAAGTGGCTAGGATCTGGAATGTGTTGCTACATGAAAAATTCTCTCTTCATAATATCATTGCTACTTCATTATTTATGGGATGTTGATATCACTGGCTACGCCAGCACTTTTGTCCCTTAATTGACCAGAGAGCAGTTAAGAATTAGCACCATTGCTGTGGGCCTGAATCATATGTAGGCCAGACTAGCTGGAATGTCAAATTCATTCCCTAAGGGCATTAGCAATCCAGAGATTTTTTTCAACAATTTACAATGGTTTCACAGACCTTATTAAACTCTCTTACTTCCTTTCTTTTGCGAGTTACCTTAAATCTAATACCTCAGTTCTTTGATCCTTCCATCAATGTGTTCAGTTTTTGCCTGTCTGCTCTATCCAGGCCTCTCGTGATTTTGAAAACGCCATGAAATCTCCTCTCGACCTTACTCCTTTATGGAAAACAGTTCCAACTTCTTCAGTCTACATAACTAAAATTATCTTTAACCCTCCAGCTCCAGGGAGTATAACTCTAGTTTGTGTAAATTAATGTATATTAAATAACCTCATAAGTTAAACCTTGGTAAATCTGCTGCACCTCATCCAGGATATTCTTCCGAAGGTTTGGTTCTTAGAACTGTTCGCAATAATCCAAGTGTGATTTAACTGGTAAAACTGAAACATTTAGTTTCTATACCCTTATCGTAGTAGGCTTTGTAGAAAACACAATTGGAGAGGGATAGGGTACCCCAATTTTCTTGAATTATTTCACCAGATTTCTGCTTGCCTCAAGAACTGCCATTTCATCAGTGTTAAGTACATAAGAACTAGGAGCAGGAAATTCAGCCCCCTGAGCCTGCTCTCCCATTTGATGCAATTATGCCTGATCTCATCTCAACTCCACTTTCTACCTGCTCTCAATAACCCTTCAACCCATTACTAATTTAAAAATCTGTCTATCTCCTTAAATTTATTCCATGTCCCAGTATCCTCAGCACTCTCGGGCATTGAATTCCATAGATTCATGACTCTTTTGAGAGAAGTAATTTCTCCTTATGTCTGATTTAAATCTGCTACATTTTATCCTACAACTATGACCTGTCATCCTGGACTGCCCCACATGAAGAAACATCTTTATATTTACTTCATTATCCTCTAAAGTATCATGTATGTTGTGGCACAGTGGTTAGCACTGCTGCCTCACAGCACCAGAGACCCGGGTCCAATTCCTGCCTCGGGCGACTGACCGTGTGGAGTTTGCACATTCTCCCTGTGTCTGCGTGGGTTTCCTCCGGGTGCTCCGGTTTCCTCCCACAGTCCAAAGATTCACCAATTCAGGTGAATTGGCTATGCTAATCTTTCCACGCTTCAGGCTCACTGCCTTTATTCCTGATGAAGGGCTTTTGCCCGAAACGTCGATTTCGCTGCTCCTTGGATGCTGCCTGAACTGCTGTGCTCTTCCAGCACCACTAATCCATAAGTTGCCCGTAGTGTTAGGTGAAGGGGTAAAGGTAGGGGTATGGGTAGGTTGCGCTTCGGTGGGTCGGTGTGAACTTGTTGGGCCTGTTTCCACACTGTAAGTAAGTAATCTAATCTTCTCTGACTCTTCTAAACTCTAGAGAGCGTGGGCCTAAATTGCTCAATCTCTCTTCAGAGGAGAAAGTCCTCTGGAATCAACCCAGTGAAACTTCTCTGAATTGCTTCTTATACAACTACATCCCTCAAGTGAAGGGACCAAAACTGTACGTAATACTCCAGGAATTGTCTCACTCATGCCTTTTACATTTGCGGCAAACTGCCCTACTTTCATACTCTATTCCTTTAGCAATAAATGCCAAAATTCCATTTGCCTTCCTTATCATCTATGCACACATAATATTTTTCTGCATTTTATTGTACAAGGACACCCAGATCCCTCTGTGCTGAAGCAATCTGAAGTTTCACTCCACATGGATAATAGGTTGCTTTTCTTTTCCTCCATCCTAAAATTACCTCACACTTATCCACGTTTAACTTTATCTGCCAGATTGTACCCCATTTATCTAATCTATCCCTATTCATTTTGTAACTTTCTTCTTTCTTCATTGCAACTTACTTTCCTGCCTATTTTCTTGTCATCTGCAATTATGGCTGTCATGCTCCATGCCCACCTGTAAATCATTAATGTAGATGGTAAATAGTTGGGGTCTAGAACCAAGTCCTGTGGCACCCCACTAGTTATATCTTGCCAACCAAAATAGGTGTATTAAACCTGATGCTGCTTTTTGTTGGTTAGCCAATCTTCGATCCAAGCTAATAAAATACCTGTGACCTATTCCTCTTTTATTAGCTTTTTGTGTGGCTCCTTATCAAATGCCTTCTTGCAGTCTAGATACACTACATCTACAGTATTCCCATTGTTCATATTGCCTACTATATCTTCCAAAAACTGCAGCAAATTAGTCAAACATGATTTATCCTTCATAGCACTCTGGATTGTAATTTGACTTGCCAAATCTTTTGGTAATACTTCCTTACTAATGGATTTTAACAGTTTCCTAATGATGCATTAAATTAATTGATCTATAGTTTCCTCCTTTCGCCTCCCCTTTTTGAATAAAGGTGTTACGTTAACATTTTTTTAAAGCCGTTGGAACCAGTCCTTTATCCAGTGAATTTTGGAATATTATAGCCAATGGATGACTGTCTCTGTACTATCCTTTAAGATATAGGCCGAAGATATTGGCCATCAGCCCCTGAGGACTTGTCTACCTTCAATCCCAATAGTTTGCTCAGTACTTTTTCCCGAGTGGTGGTGATTGTGCTAGGTTTCTCCCAGAGGCTGAACAGGCTGGGGCTGTTTTCCCTGGAGCTTTGGAGGCTGAGGGGTGACCTTATAGAGGTTTACAAAATTATGAGGGGCATGGATAGGGTAAATAGGTAAAGTATTTTTCCCTGGGGTCTCGGAGTCCAAAACTAGAGGGCATAAGGTGCGAGTGGAAAGATATAAAAGAGAACCAAGGGACAACTTTTTCAAGCGGAGGGTGGTACGTGTATGGAATAAGCTGTCTGAGGAAGTGGTGGAGGCTGGTACAATTGCAACATTTAAGAGGGATTTGGATGGGTATATGAATAGGAAGGGTTTGGAGGGATATGGACCGGTTGCTGGTGGGTGGGACTAGATTGGGTTGGGATATCTGGTCGGCGTGGACGGGTTGGACCGAAGGGTCTGTTTCCGTGCTGTACATCTCTATGACTCAATGACCCTGCGTTACTTGATAGTACTAATATTCTCCTCCATGAAAACATAACGAAAATATTGATTTTATGTTGAAAACATTTCATCATACATCTGCCCTATTATCTCTTACATGGCTGAGTGTCACCTTTTTGATAATTCTCCAATGACTTGAGATGTTTAATAAATTAAGTGTATATATCAAGGTAGGGTCAACTTTTTGGCTGCTGGACCACATTTGGCGCAGGGCGTGAATGCTCAAGAAATGAACAATTAATTTAAAGATAGGTTTTGGTATGAATAAACAGCAAACAAATCACAACCTTCATCCTGATGACTATACCATTAAAACGATACTTGAAAATAGTAATCTAACTGAACATATCCTCTTTTCCAAGTATTCCTGACTTGATATGGACAACGCAGTTGGTCACCCCTCTTGAGAATGGCATCAAAGCTCAGATTGCTGCTTTTTGTCTCACTCCAGAGATGCTGTTTGACCTGCTAAGTACTTGCTGCACTTTTGTCTTTATTTCAGATTTCCCAGTATTCACAGTATTTTGCTTTTGTCTTGCCAACATAAATGGTACTCACATTTCAATCTGCAATGGGCTGTTTTAAGAACCACCAAGAGAACAACAGTGGAAAAAAAATAACATATGGAGGGACCAAATGTTATTTCTGAGGCAGTTGCTATGTCCTAGGGACTACTATGATCAGTATCCGCGTGCTCTCAGCCCCAGTTTTCTAATGTTCTATATCTGGGAACACGTTCCTTGTTTTCAAGTAAAATTGCAAAATTAAAAGTCCAATTTCCAATCGTACACTTAACTTTCCAATACATTGATCATTCTTCTTCAAAAAAATCTTAAACCCTCGCTGCATCTCTGGTAGGAACAGATGATGCTTTCTCTACTCTAATCTTTGCAAGTGCATAAGCAACTAATTACAAAGTACCTCATCTCCAAAATGTAAAACATCAGCTTGTGGAGACTTATTTCAGTCATAGTCATAAATTAATATATATATTTTGTGTTTGTGGATTTGCTTCAGGTAGTAGCATTTGTTTCAATATTTCAACCCTTTGTCCAGCACCTGAACTGGGGAAACAAAGCTATATCAACATTGATTTAGGTTGTAACAATATTAATGAAACGTGCAAAAATAATTTGAAATATCAAAATTATAACAGTACACACTTGCAAAACCCAAAATACAAATCAAAAATGCAGTGTTCTAACAAGTAATCTAAGCAGTCATACACTGACTTTCGCTCCTTTACTTGTCTTCGCTTTTTTAATATACACACTCCATCCACAGAAAAATCCCATCTCTAATCACTGGTTAACTTCAACTTTCCTGCCAGTACTTCAGTTGTCCTTAAATTACTTTTCCTTAAAGCTCATTATGACCGCTGCATTTTATTTTAACGGTAGCATCTGACACTGAGGGGCCAGATTTCATACACATTGAACATACACACTTGGTTTGCATGAATGTCTCCTCACCTTCATTTGTATAAATTATTCTCTTAACTGGTCTGCTTACATGATTTCACTAGTGTAGCCCTACAGATGCAAGTTTTCTGGGGTTACCTTTTCATAAATGTGTCAATAGCAAGTTAAGAGACAAAGTTAAAGAAATTGAACAGATCTTCATTGAAGAAGAGGTTTTATGGTATGCAATGCAAATTTTTTCAAAGGTCTGAGCAAGCTAATTTTGAATAATTGTCTAATATAAAAATATTACATTTCTTGAGTTTGAGTAAATTACAGTTCGAAAAGCAAAGTTAGGTGGAGCCATTCCAGCCAAGGAATACAATGCAAAGGAAGGCAATTAGAGTGAATGTTGAAAACGCGTCCAAGAAATCGTCTGATAACTTTTTTGAAATGAACTAGCATTAAAGTTAGGTGATAATTTGGTTGGGTTGAAAACTCCAAAACGGGTAGCTGGTCTTGTTGGTGTTTTCCTGTACTGAAACGTATTTTTGCCTATTTGTATAAATAGGCATTTTGAGGACATTGACAGCTTTGGTCAAGTTGTCTGCAACAGGACTACATGTACAGGATTCTGGTTCTAGCAGGAAAAGTTAGTTCAGCAAAGTGCTTTGTTCTTTATTTTCTAAACTGTCTCAACCTCTTTCCAAAAAGAAGTACACTTCCATAGGTTGCAATTCATTTTGTTTCTAAAAAGGCAACTATTCAGGTTGCTTCTGGTGTGGTATAAAGACGTGATGAACAGCTGTCTCAGAAAATGGACTCAGCAATTGAATAATGAAGTTTGTGATCAGGCTTCATAGAACTTCAGTGGCAAACTCACCTGGTTAAGGAACTAGGTAAAGACTAATTTCTATCATTGCAATTCCAGCAGCAGCAATTGAGCACCTTTTGTGGAAATGTGAAGACCACCTCTCTTCCATTGATGGATGAATGCACCTTTATGGAGTGGGATTAAGATATTGTTTCACATTCAGTAATCTTCTTTTTTAAATAAAAGAGAATAGGATGGGTACATAAAAGGGATAAAGAATTATGAGCATTAGTGAAGGTAGTGGGGAATGGGGCGAATGGATATTTCGAAAAAGCAGTTGGTATAGACCCAACTAACTTTTCCTGCTCAAACCAAAATCCTGTACATGTATGTAGTCCTGTTGCAGACAACTTGACCAAAGCTGTCAATGTCCTCAAAATGCCTATTATACAAATAGGCAAAAATACGTTTCAGTACAGGAAAATACCAACAAGACCAATTACCCGTTTTGGAGTTTTCATAAATGTGTCAATAGCAAGTTAAGAGACAAAGTTAAAGAAATTGGACTGATCTTCATTGAAGAAGAGGTTTTATGGTATGCAATGCAAATTTTTTCAAAGGTGTCCTCCTATGCAAACCCTTGATCTGCGCAATTTTGCCTAATTAATTGTTGAGGTTGGCTTTGGCATCCATATTTAGAGGAGAAAATCAGCTGGGATTCCTGCTCTCCTGGTTGCTGTCCAACTTTTTCTGGAATCTATTTGGATTTGTGTAAGTGTCGTGTGCATGGGCTGCTGGCTCCCCAAGATCTCATCTAGCAACTGTAATGTAAATCTGTCAGGTTTGTTAATGCAGGTGTAGGGGGAAAAAAAAACTGATGGGCAAAGAAAAAAAACCAATCTCAGTCAATCTTGTGTGTTTAAGCTATGGTTGCTGCCAGCTGTAAGATCTGTAAGTGAAGAAAAATGAGTTCAAGCAACCACCAATTCTGTATTGGATGATGGAATGCAATCTGGGCTTGGCAGCAAAGCAAAGTTCTTGGGGATTTTCCTTCAGGTGAAAGTGGGAGGGGCTAACTACTCCAGATCAAGACTTGCCATGACCTCAGCAGTTAAATGGTCACTGCACCAGTTGGAATATGTTGAAACATGCCCCATGTTGACAATCTTTGCGACATGCGTTAGAGTCAACAGTTATTGCCTTTTTACCGATTCGACACTCCTGTGGTTATGTCTATCGGAGCTTAAACTACAAACTGTCAGAAGGATGCTTTGTTCCAAACCCTTGAGAGAGTTGATCATGTAATGTGTTGACCTAAATTTTCAGGCAATTCAATTCGATGGCTGTGCAGTTATTTCTTCCAGTTTATATCAAAAGTTGAATTTTAAGTCCATCCTTTAAATAAAGGGTTTTTAAAATATGTATGATGTATGCCAATAAAGCACCTATAAAATATTACTTTGAAAACATAAGCTCAGCAGAATTTATATGAAATTCAAATTCAAAAGAGCATGGGTCTGCATTGCCTGGGTGTAATTAAGCAATGTATCACATCCAGCTGTGTTACTGCTTGAGTAACTTCCCACTCTCCCTCCTATTAAGGAAGTTGTTGATGTATATTGAAAATATTTTAATACATTTAACAGCATTATCAATACGTGGATGAATATTGTATTTATGGGCATTGATGTTTATATACAGTGTATAGAAGAAAATTAGATCTACATAGAGGTTCAGGTAACTTTAAAAATGTTAATGAAAGCAATGGTGTAGCATTTGAGCTGTAAAATGTTTGCTGAAAATCCTTGATCATCATGTTAGAGTGCATGTAAGTGGGTGGTGGAAGGGGAAGACAGGAGGATATTTATTCTGTACATTTTCTTGTTGCTAGCAGCTGATTATTACACCAATGCTCAGCCTTGCAATTTGAAGTTTCAATCTTCATTTTGCAGCACAAATAGTGAATGTAGGGCTTTGGGCATGGTTAAAAAAGCAGTGGCCACTCATTGCTGCACAATTGCTCCAGCCGGCAAGTTGCAAATTTTTCTGAACCAGATGTGTACTTTGACAACATTTTCTTAAAACCATGCGGTGGTTAATTGCAGTTCTACTTGTAGTGGTAAAGATCTATGATAATCCTGCACGAGGAGTAGTACCACAAACAAGGGGAAATGTGCGTCACGTCTGGCTGTACTTATTCCATTAGATGACTTGGGAGTGGTGCAGAACATCGGTGCAGCTATAGCGACTCTTGTGTACCTAGCACATTATGAAGGTTTGGTTTAAGCACTCTTAACAGGTACTGCATCAGTCATTATCCAGCAGGGGACTGATGACATTGGCTGGAGTGTACTGCTGTGGATGAAGTCGTCTTTAATCTGACCAATTGGTGTCATGGTTTTGAGCTGCATCAAGTCGAGGAGCAAGTGATGGAATTTCCATCTAGTTTGTGAAGTACAGAACTCTCTCATGAAGCTCATCTGGAGTAAATTAGGTGACCATGTCAATACTTTTAAAAATGACTTTTCAGAGATTTTTTTCAATTCTGAGTAATATTCAGGGCAAGTCCTGACCTGGATTGATGTGTCGATGGATGAAGGGCACACTGTAAAATGAGTTTAGACAGCCAGGACATAACCTGACATCACTGCTCCATTTCAGAACGGCATCCCTTACTACGTGACACTTTTCTCCCACATTTTGTTAACTGTCCTATTGTCTATTTTAATATTATGAATTGTGTAACAGAGTTCTTCACCCACTGTGACCCGTTTGATTTATTTTCCTTTGGGAACCTTATAACCAAGAGTCCTTTCTATCACTAGGTGGTTCAGAATTCAACTGTACCAGATGCCAGAGAATGTTGCTGTAAGTCATGGCATCAGTCAACTGTCCTGGCGGGTTGATTATTCTGATCAGTGGTCTGCTCTTATAACTACTATACCCTGCTGAGCATGTTTGCTAACCATCTTGGTGGTTGTTGAAAGTGATGCTAGTTGATTGAATAAGTCAGTGTCCAATTTTGTTGCCTAGCTTTAGACAGAGACTGGCAGCATTCAAAAACAAGCAGGAATGGTATGTGAATAACTATGAATGAACTCTGTTAACTCTGGTTGCTTTGTTTATATTTTTTTGAGGTTAATTGACAAGATGCTCCAAGGAGAGAGTTACAGAATGCTTGCAGTTTGTCTCAACGTTTTTATGAAGCAATCATGTATTTCAACACAAATTATCAGGGAGTGTTTGTGAAACACAATAAAATGCATTCCTTGAACTGACTAGTAGCAATTATTGGAGTAAGATTTAGACACTTGTAAGAATTGTGATGTTTCAATGACCAATTAGTAGGAGGTTTATCAAATCATGAGGGGCGCAAATAAGGTGAATAACCAAGGGTCTTTTGATTAGGGTGGGGGATTTAAAACTAGAGGGCATATTTTTAAAGATGAGAGAAGGAAATTTCCAAAAGGTCATGTGTGGAATAACCTGCCAGAGGAAGTGGTTGATGCAAATACAATTATAAAGTTTAAAAGTGTTTTAGATATGTTTGTGTGGGAAAGGTTTGGACAGATATGGGCCAAATGCAGGCAGGTGGCACTAGTCTAGTTTGGGAACATGGCATGGACAAATTGGACCGAATGGCTGTTTCTGTGTTGCATGGCTCTACAATTATGTCCTGAGCAAAGAGAAAGCTGCTGCTTTCTGTCTGCAAAGGGTTAAAAAGGGAAGAGTCTCCTCAGCATAGGCAGAACTACAGCAGCTGCAACTTCTACCACATTTGCATTTACTAGTATTTTTGGAGTGACAGTTAAAGATAAAGAATTAAATGTTTATCCGGTGCATTCCGTATCAAATCAACGCGTGGCAAGCAGATCAAAATTTTAAATTTCTTACAAATTGACATTACAACAAAGAAAACTCTTGATGCATTTTAGCTTGAAGTTACTCTTGTAAAGTGAACAAGAGCATGAACACCGTGATTAAATGCTGCAATAGTTTTGTGGACATACGTTTGATGGAACGTGAACTGTTTTTTCTTCAGTTCCCATTTGGCCTTTGTAAGAAGGCATCTTCAGTAACTTTAATTAGAAATATTTTGTATCATGAATGCGTTTTGCAGCTGACAAGCAGGATACCAGTTGCTTTTTGCCCTGCACCCTTCTGGCCTCCTTTTGGTGCACTGTGATTTGTCTTGTTGCAGTTGTAGGACCGTAAAAGATTGAAGTCAGTTTTATTGATGCTGGCTGCTGTGTTTGACTTGAAAATGGCATCCCGCTGGGAATTGTGGTCAATGTTGTCATGTGATTGATGCCTGCCAAACTGCCAGTTTAGCAGATTGAGAGGGGTGGAGAACAGCAGATGCTGGGCTCTGTTCTATATGACACAGACTGCACTCGAAACAGCAGATGGGAGCACTCTCCTCTGTCTTGAGCAGCGTATTGCAGTGCTTTTTTTTGTTGGAGTAGAGCAGCTCCCACAAAGAATAACAAGCTCTTCAGACACTTTCATATTGATTAAATAGCTAACGTTCAGGGAGGCTGCAAAAGAGTACTGAGGAAGGGAATATATCTTTCCGTGCTAAAACTTTTTCCCCACCTTAGTTGGAGTGGGAAGTAGTGTGAGGGAGGGTTGTATAATCCACCACATGGGGAACGGAAGCCTTGGCAAAGAGCCACAAAAGATGAGTTGTGAAGTAACTGAAAGGTTGTTTATTATACTACTTGAACTGCTGCTTAAAGCGATGGAAGGCAGGAGCAGCATGAATGGGCTAGCTTCACTGATGTGGAGCAGGGGATCAGTTTTTTGTGGGGGGGGGCACATCACTTTTTTTTAGATTTTCAAAAGGGCTATGGTTTGGTTTTCAGGGGCTGCATTTTCATTCTCTCACTCCTTTATTAGGTGCTGCAGTCACATAGTAACATTACCTTCTGTATTTGTATTGACATATGGGTTATTGCCACTTTTGGAATATTGCGTGCAATTCTAGCCTCCTTCCTATCGGAAAGATGTTGTGAAACTTGTAAGGGTTCAGAAAAGATTTTCAAGAATGTTGCCAGGGCTGGAGGATTTGAGCTATATAGGGAGAGGCTGAAGAGGCTGGGACTGTTTTCCCTGGAGCGTCAGAGGCTGAGGGATGATCTTATGGAGGTTTACAAAATTGAGGGCATGGATAGGGTAAATAGACAAAGTCTTTTCCCTGGTGTCGGGGAGTCCAGAACTAGAGGGCATTGGTTTAGAGTGAGAGGGGAAAGATATAAAAGAGACCTAAGGGGCAACTTTTTCAGAGGTTGGTACGTATATTGAATGAGCTGCCAGAGGATGTGGTGGAGGCTGGTACAATTACAACATTTAAGAGGCATTTGAATGGGTATATAAATAGGAAGGTTTTGGAGGGATATGGGCCGGGTTCTGGCAGGTGGGACTGGATTGGGTTGGGATATCTGGTCACCATGGATGGGTTGGACCGAAGGGTCTGTTTCCATGCTGTACATCTCTATGACTCTATGAACTTGTACAGAAGTGGAATTAGAGGACTTCAATAATCATTGTTGCTCCATTTAACTTGAAGCCACAGCACACAAGCAAAGTATTAATATCCTAGACATCATAATATTTAAATTGGCACAGCGTCAGGCATAAATTTGCAACAGATGCATTTTTTCAAAAATAAAATAACTGAGACACTTCAGTGACCCACAAAGCCATAACCAACGTGTGCATTTTCCATGGAGTGGTGAGGTAGCAGCTAACCAGTTGCATCTTTGTGTTGAACAGTCACTGCACCTTGAGTAATTCAGTGCCCAATTGTTTTAAAATGTACATTTATGGGATGTGGTTGTCATTGGCTGGACCAGCATTTATTATGCATCCTGAGTTGCCGTCGAGAAGGTGGTACCAAAGGCAGCTCACTACCATCTTAGAGAACAATTCGGTGGGCAATAAATGCTACACTAGCCAGTGACAGTGAGATACGATAATACACATAGAATATTTATGGAATAAATTTGATCTAAATTAAATTATCAAAGTGACAGTGTCTGTTTAAAGTGCACCCACTGCGTCACTCCCCATGCTTCCACCCACCATAACGATTAGTAGCAGTGAGACAACAGGGTAGACAAGCCACTGTAACAGAATGTCATGCAGCTCTCCAGAAGATATGATCACCAGTTCAGCACAAGTTACCATACCTTCCAAAGTATTACCATGAAGTTTGAAATGATAAGTTTGTGAACTAGTGAACTTGTCTTTGTATTATGATTGAATTGACAACATGTACCTATGTATAACCATGTACATCTGGCTGGGATGTGTTTTTATCATTGCAAAAATGGGGAGTGTTTTATGTCTCAGTTAGCATGTCAGTAAATTTTTGAGAAATGTTCATGATATCATCGCAATTTTATAGCACATGACCTGAGGGTTTAAAGGTCTCATGTCATCTTAATTGGAATCATTTGAAGCATGACATTCCAATAAAAGTGTGCTTTTTTTTTGTAATCTAATACCTTAATATGAGCCCAGACCCTCCTATTTGTTAATGTAATATTTGTAAATTAGTGAACAGTGTGGTATGGCAACTGCTTTTCCCAAGACCACAAGAAAATACAGAAGATCGAAAACACAGCTCAGTCCATCACTCAAACCAGCCTTCTATCCAGTGACTCCGTTTATACTTCCTGCTGCCTCAGGAAAGCAACCAGCATAATCAAAGGCCCCTCCCCAAAAAACCCTGTTATACTCTCCTCCATCATCATTCGTCGGGTAGAAGATATAGAAGTTTGAATACATGTACAAACAAATTCAAGAGCAGCTGCTTTGCAATTGTTATCAGACTTTTGAACAGACCTCTCAAATGTTTGTGTTGTACTATGTCCCGCACTCTGTCCCGCACTCTGTCCCGCACTCTGTCCCGCACTCTGTCCCGCACTCTGTCCCGCACTCTGTCCCGCACTCTGTCCCGCTACACTGATGCACTTTGTATGGTACGATCTGCCTGTACAGCACTCCAAAAAGTACTTTTCACTGTATCTCTGTACATGTGACAGTAATAAATCAATGCAGACTTTATGCTGACTGTGTTTCGATTTTTTTTTAATGCTAAATCAAAATCCCTAGACTTCTCTTTTGAATCTAATCAACAATAGAGCTTCCACAAACGTTTGGCTTGGAGAACTCCAAGGATTCACCACCCTGAAGAAATTCC
Source organism: Chiloscyllium plagiosum (assembly GCF_004010195.1). NCBI lineage: Eukaryota > Metazoa > Chordata > Chondrichthyes > Orectolobiformes > Hemiscylliidae > Chiloscyllium > Chiloscyllium plagiosum. The sequence goes on from NC_057720.1 coordinate 67,064,868, forward strand.
TCAGAAAAACTCTCATCTCAGTCTTAAATAGCTTGCTTCCTTTCCTGAAATTGTGATCCCAGGTTCTGGAGTCCCCAGTTGAGGGAAACATTCTATTTATAGATACTCTGTATTGACTGCTCCCAATGTTTGCCCACAGTCTGTACGTTTCCCTTGGCTATGCTGCTCTAAGATATTTAACTACACTAACTACTATGAAGTAGAATAGTTTATCCATTACTCACCAATAGCTCCTTCTGTACTGAAATAGAAGCCTGATAGTGGTTAGTGAACAAATCAAATAGAGGGAGAAAAGAAATCACATCCTCCCCACAACATTAAACTCACCTATAAAACCGTAAGATTCAGGAGGAGACGGTGGCTGATCAGGCCATCAAATCTGCTGTGCCATTCAATGAGATAAAGATTGTTCTGATAATCCTCAATTCAAAGTTTCCTGTCTTTTCCCTGTAACCCTCAGTTCACTTACTGATTTAAAATAGGTTTATCCTAGCCTTGAACATAGTTAATGACCCAGCTCTGTTGCTGTCTGTGGTAAAGAATTCCACAGATTCACTCCCTTCAGGAAAAAATTGCTCCTTTTCGCCTTGAAAGGGTGGCCCCTTATTCAAAGATTATACCCTTTGGTCCAAGACTATTCCACAATGGGAAGCAACCTTTCTGCTTCTAGCCCATTAAATCCTCTAAGAATCTTGTATGTTTAAATAAGGTCACTTCTCATTCTTCTAAACTGTAATCAGTATAGGCTCAACCTTAATCCCTTTATTCCTGGATCAGCCAAGTAAATGTTTTTGCAGACTGCCTGAAAGACCAGTATATTTTTCCTTTGATAGAGTCTCAAAATTTCTGCTTGAGATCTGCACTCCACTTGTACCTATACTCTTGGGAGCTAAGTGCAAGAACTAGATTGAATTTGTTGGCTGAATTAGCTAATCAGCCCTGACTGGTAGAGCCTATTTGCCCTGTATAAGGCTGGGAAAAACTTGATTTTCATCAATTTTTACATCCTTATGTGAAATGTTTAAATGCTTGCTGCGTGGTATATCCTAAAAGAGAACTGTGTTTAAATAGCACATTTTTGAGAGTTTTACTTCAGGTAGCCTCACTCCAGAAAACACTCACCCCACTGATTAAAAGCTCTGCATATTTCTTAAAACCACTTTGAGCCCAATTAATTCTTAATATCCATCACCCGTTCCCTCACTCCATTTGGTCTTAGGCATTCCTTTGCACCATATTAGATACTAATAGAAACGGAAATTGCTGGCAAAACTCAGCGGGTCTGGATCTGTGGGAAGAAAGCAGAACTAACATTTTGAGTCCACTGATGCTTCATTCAGTTGCTTTTGTTTTAGAACTTCAACATCTGCAGTTCTTTTGTATTTTAGATACTTACAGATTCCCCTTTAGAGAAATCGATCCATTCTAAGTATGAGGACGATGCCCTCCACCGCATCTCTTCCACTTCCCGCTCCTCCACCCTTGAGCCCAGCCCCTCCAACCGCCACCAGGACAGAACTCCACTGGTCCTCACCTACCACCCCACCAATCTCCATGTACAGCGTATCATCCGCCGTCATTTCCGCCACCTCCAAACGGACCCCACCACCAAGGATATATTTCCCTCCCCTCCCCTATCAG
>NC_057720.1:67066947-67130305 GCF_004010195.1 Chiloscyllium plagiosum
CCCCTCCCCCAAGTCCCTCCTCCCTACCTTTTATCTTAGCCTGCTGGACACACTTTCCTCATTCCTGAAGAAGGGCTTATGCCCGAAACATCGATTCTCCTGTTCCCTGGATGCTGCCTGACCTGTTGCGCTATCTTACAAAGAAAGCAACGAGTTCCAAGTAACTATCAGCTGACTGCTGCTGTCCACCCATTTCAATTTGGGGAGACTCCATTCTGTCCAGCTGTTTTAAAAATCACTATCAATCCAAGTCTCTTTTTCACACTCAATTTGTTTGGCATATGTTACCTATAGTGACTCATCTTTGATGTAGCACTTGTTGGGCATAGCTGTTGAATCAATTTCTTCCAATAAATTTGCTAAGAAAATATCTACCACTTCAAGAGTGAGAGAGTCTGTCCGACTAAGGTACAGTTCAGAACATTTCTGATCTTTTCAGCTTCCCAATCTAAAGGGCAACCTTTCTTTCTCACAGGAAAAACTTTAAACCCTCCTGCACTTGGGAACCCACCAGAGATTGACATAAGCATCACTCAAAGTAATAAGTTTCATGTATCCTATCCCAATGATGGAAACTTGACAATGCATTTGTAATTTTCTTTTTCAATTGTTTGCACAAATTAGCCTCCACCTTGGGAATTTTCATAGTTGCTCTCAACTCCAGTACTGGCACCTGGACTTGTTTGCTGTCCAGTTTGACTTTGCACTTCCTCCATTCAGTTTTGGAGGCCACTGCATCTTTTTCTGAAGCTGTACTTTGACTCTCAGCAATTGGGTTAACACTGATGCAAAGTGACACTTGATCCATTCTGCCTGATTTCTAATTGAATGTACTCAAAGGCCCCAAAAGCCTGACTTGCAGCTTTGAATTCTGCTTTAAGTGCATTTATGACAATACTTCAAATTTATTGCTCCAGCCTGCAGAAAACCTATGTGCACCATAAAGATGCCTGAAAGCTGCTCTCGTGATGATAGTAAAACATGCTTGTGTTTACTTTTAACTGAAGAAACCCAATTTTAATAGGTCAGATTTTACTGAGAAGTGTCAAGCTCTCCAACCAGAATTTAGGCTCTTGACACATTTATTTAGCTTAGAATGTCCCGACCATGTTTGCTTTTTGGAAGATGAAGACGCACTGGCCATTTCAGCTGATGTCAATACACCTTTTAATATCAATTGATTTATACTTTCAAGTACTTATTAACAAAACAGAAAAGGGTTTCAGAATTGCCATGGGTGAGCCTATCCTTGTATCTGATTTCTCGGTTTTTCTTCAAAGCCTTATGCCCCAACTCGTCTTGCTTTGTCTTTATAAATCCAAATTTATGAAAGTGACAAGGGTCACCTTCCATAAACGCGGACCTTTTGTGATGAGGCTGGTTGTCACCTATTGATATCTCTGTCTATTCTCTGAATTTTCTCCAACTTCGTAGTTCTTGTTGTTTGGCATCTTTTATTAATTTGCCTTCTAATTTGTTTGAGGCCACTGAAGACTTTTCAATCACATGGGCTTCTGCTCCTGGTAGTATTCCTGGGGTATACTATACTTGACCTTAGTAAATTATACCCTCTATCTTTCTGCCCTTTTCTGCACTGTTACAGTTTGACCACCCCTTCTTTAAATAGGATTTCTTCCAATGATCATGTCATCTTTCCAGAATAAGTTCACTGCATTGCCCATTGTTTGAGCTTATGCATCATTTTCTTGCCTTTGTACTTCATATTCCCAATCCATAAGTCTAATCTTCTGTCCCTTATCCTCTACATTGATCCAGCTTTTATTTTCCAGGAGCTTTCCCCATTTCCCACATTTCTCCACTGGCCTCTTATGGTAAATATTTGACTTTGGTACCCACTTTTGATAGTTGTCCCTTGGGTCCAATGGCTTCATGTTGACCACCAGAACTAACCTGCTACCATTAGACGAACTCTCTGTGACAGTTTTAATCCTCTGAACTCTGCAATATTTGGGTATACTCAGCAATCTTGAGTGTACTGGAAAAGTCTAATTACCATGCTTTATTATTTTTCCGTTTTAAACCATAACCTTCTGCCACACTCTTCAATCTTTCACCCCTTCCCTCATTAGAAATATTCTTTTCCCAGATTGAAAGTGGTTTTGAATAACCTCCTCTGGTAGCTTTAAGACTTGCCAAATTCTTTGAGACTTGGACTTTAATGAAGGCTTTTCTGCATGGATAACCTCTGCTGGTGCAGATGATTTAAATTGGCTTATCTGCCAAAATGTTAACTATTTTGCCAACTAGCATGTTCTTTCCCCATGTATCCCATTGCTAAAAGGGTTTTCTGCTGCAGTGTGCATAACTATTATGTTCATATTTACCCCTCTCAAGTTGTCATTAACAAACTCTCTTACGCTCACCCCACTCTAAAAAGAAATTCAGTGAGAAGTTTTTCCAGTGGTTTAGGTCGGATCCTGTCCACAATCCTTTTGTTTTAATCTTTACTAGATATTATTGTTTTTGACCAAATCTGGTTGCCAAATCTACAAAGTGCAAAATGAACATTTTTATCTTTGTCCCATAATTTGAATTCAGTGATTGCCACCACCTTGGAGCCTCTTGCGAAGGGTAGACTTACTATAGACTGTGACAGTGTCCTGAGCTTTTTCTTACAAAACTCTCATCCATCATGGTGTCTTTTCTGTGATCTTATCATACAGCCTATCCCTTATTCTTGAATTCTTTATTAAGAGTTTTGATTATTTTAATCAGGTGAACAAATTGACTATGTATTTTAACACTTGTAAACTTCTACACCTCAACGTCATAACATTTCTTAAATGGAGAAGGTATCTTCCATTAAGGGAATGCAGCAGTATCCTGATTGTGTAAATCACAAATGCACAGACTTTCCAAATAGAATAGTTTTGTTATCCATGACTACTTCCATCTTCATCGATGGTTTCATTAACAACAAGGCTGTCGAATCAAAGATTTGTGTGTCATCAACACCGCGCCCCCCCCCAAATAACTTGGGAGTTGTGTTAGTTGTAAAGTTATTTATCCCAGTTGTCATTATGGAGTCTGGGTAGCATTTGAGCCAGACTATTCTGCACATCATAGACATGCATGCACTATCTAATGCTGCATGTTTGAAAGACTCTGCCATCAAAACATTTTATCACTGGGCTGAAAGCTCGTGTGACCAGTGTAGTGCCCTCTTTTGATATGTATCTTCATCATCTTTCTCTAAATTTCCCTTTCATTTGTGGTTATGACTACTTTATTGTTGCATTTGGGGGGCAATTTGTGGTGTAATGGTAATTTGAATCACATTCGAAACATTAGCAGAGTAGCCTCACCACCGCCATGAGCATACCTGGGGTTATTTTATTTTTGTAAATGCCAAATTCTCTTTTCATCTCAAAATTATCAGTATTTCTGTTTGCTACAGTTCTCTTTTCATACTTTTGCCTGTGCTCTATAATTGGCAATCTTGCCAGTTTAACATTATGTACTGCATTATCTGTCGTATCACAGATTGCCCCTGTATGCTATGAGTGCTACTGGGAAGGATTGATTTTCTAGAATTTTTTAAATGCTTCTGACATTTATTCTAGTAGTATGTTTATGACCAAATTTACTTGCTTCAAAACAAGCAAGCTCATCCATGCCTAATACGTTGGCATTGTCCAGTGACTTAAATATCAGCACAAATTGGGTAACTTTCAAATGACATTTGAAGTCTTGCATACAACCTACTGAATTCCATTATGGCCTCTTCCATGGCACTGTCATCAGTCTTGCTATTTGTCAAAAATCTGACCACACTTAAAGGCAATAATTCAACTTATTTAATAAGTTTTATCCAGGTAAGTTAAGTCTGTCCAAACCTTCCTTCATGTTCAAATTATCACATTCCAATTCCAGAAAACAAACTTTGCTTCTGTCTGGTAATGAAAGTACTAAAGCCATAAAACACACTGTCCACTGATGACTAGCTCCCCATATTTATACAAATAATTCAAATCCATTTAACTCTTAATATATCCATCACCACCTCTCACATTCCATTAGGTCTCAGGAATTCCTTCAGAATATCTGGATGCCACACTACAAAACCAGTTTCCAAAGATATTGACACTTCACAACTTAGCAGACAGAGTTTGACAAGTGCTATGTATATTATGAAGGAATAAGTGCATATGAATAGGAAGGGTTTGGAGGGATATGGGCTGGGTGCTGGCAGGGGGAACTAGATTGGGTTGGGATATCTGGTCGGCATGGACAGATTGGACCGAAGGGTCTGTTTCCATTTTGTACGAATATAAGAGTCAAATTGCCCTAATCCTACAGGACCATAGGTTTGTTCTCTTGATAAAGAGAACTTGTTTAACCAGAGAGTCACCATGATTCAGGTGAGGGAAGAAGTTGAGCAGGTGAACCCTTCATGGTAACCTCAACTAGTGCAAGAATGTGTATCTCTCACTTTGGCATAACTGTGCATCACAAACCAGCTGTCCAGCTAAACAAGGTCACCAGCACTGCTAAGGATAACATTGGCGTTGCTATTGTCAGATAAAACACTTTGAAACAAACCCAGAATGCTGGAGAAACTTGGGTCTGGTAGTGTCAATAGAGAGAGAGAAACTGAGCTAACGTTTTGAGACTAGTATGACTATATTCCTCAGAACTGGATTTTGATTTACAACAAAGAACTCTGTTGGAGTTGAAACTGACATCAGTCATTATCTCAGTGACTTAATATTTATCTGGTTCCCATTTAAGTATTTCATTGTTGAAAAATGTTAAACTGCTCACTCATTCCCCATCTTTGTATTCCCCCCATGGCCAGCAGCCTTGAGGCCTACCTACCCCAGATTCTTCTGATGAACTTATTAGCAGCAAATGTGTGAGAACACCGGTCTTTGGAGGAGTGGTTCCTTGGGGATTCTGACAGTTCCATGTGCACGGGGGTCAACTTTCTCTGATTAGTCATTCATATGCTTGAATTTTTCCAAGTGTTTGAAGCCTTTTGAGGACAAACATGCTCTCTGCAGCCATGGCCACTTTGTGGGTTGATGTGGAGCAAAAATGTTGTGCATCAGTAAGTCTCAGATTATCTTGGATTGTTCTCAAGATACCTTGCTAATAAAATATCTATTGACTGGAAGTTCAAACACCTGCAGTCATAAGTTTGAGGCAAATTAAATGAAGTGTCAAAATGCTAATGTGCATCACATTTAATTTGATTTTTCTGAACATGAGAATTACTTGTGTTTATTTTATTTCCTCTCCTTTAGATGTTCTTAGAGGTGGTGAGGCTTGCAAGAGGAAGTTAAATATCTTTCAATTCTTTAAGCACCTAGCCAGCATTGAGCCTTTCAGCTCAATAGGGCATGGGTTTGATGTAAAGCAAAACCCCTCTGCATACTCATTAAGCATTTCCTAGTTGAGTAATGTGGCGATTAGTGGTACAACTAAAATATGTCTCCCAATAGCATTAAAATTTGCCCAATTGCAACAAACATATGTCCCGTCCACCAAGGTTGGCATATCCTCTGTCTTCCCCTCACCTGTCCACTTGTTCTCCTTTTCCTTTCTCTTTGTGTCTTTCTCTCTCTTTCCCCCCCCCACTTCTCCTCCTCCTCCCCCCACCCCCCCAAAAGAAGTCAAATGGCAAAACTTGAGGATTTGCTTCTCTTTTGGGCAGCACGGTGGCACAGTGGTTAGCACTGCTGCCTCACAGCACCAGAGACCTGGGTTCAATTCCCACCTCAGGCGACTGACTGTGTGGAGTTTGCATGTTCTCCCCGTGTCTGCGTGGGTTTCCTCCGAGTGCTCCGGTTTCCACCCACAGTCCAAAGATGTGCAGGTCAGGTGAATTGGCCATGCTAAATTGTCCGTAGTGTTAGGTAAGGGGTAAATGTAGGGGTATGGGTGGTTTGCGCTTCGGCGGGTCGGTGTGGACTTGTTGGGCTGAAGGGCCTGTTTCCACAGTGTAAAGTAATCTAATCTTTTGAAGCACATTCTTCTGAGAAGTTCATTTATTTAAGGATTTTAATTTTTTTAAAAAAGCTTGAGCATTTATGTAGGCATTTGTTTAAAATGCCTACATTTGGTAACATTGGAACTAGAGCATGAATTTCACTCTCTATTTAATAGAGAGTCATACAGCACAGAAACAGAAGCTTTGGTCCAACTCATCCATGCGGACCATGGTCTGAAACTAAACTAATCCCATCTGTCTGCATTTGGCCCATATCCCTCCATACCTTTCTTATTCATGTACTTGTCCAAATGTCTTTTTAATGTTGCAACTGTACCTGCATCCACCACTTCCTCTGGTAGTTCATGTCATACACAAACCATTGTGTTTTTAAAAAAAAAAAGTTGCCCCCCAAAAAGTTGTCTTTTTAAAATCTTTCTCCTCTCATGTTTTTAAAAAAAAAGCCCCAAGGTTTGAACTCCTCCCCCCCCTTAGGGAAAACACCTTTTGCTCTTCACCCCTATCCATGCCCTCATGATTTTATAAACTTTGATAAAGTCACCCCTCAACCTCCTTTCCTCCAGTGAAAAGTATTCTAGTCTAGTTTTATGCTCAAACCTTCTATTCCCGGCAACAATTTGATAAATCTCCAGTTTAATAATATCCTCCCTAACACAGTGACCAGAACTGCACACTACTGCAGAAGAGGCCTCACCAACATCCATTCCAACTTCAACATGATGCCACTAATCCTATACTCAAAAGGTATGAGCAATGAATGCAAGCATGCTAAATACCTTAACCATCCTGCCTATCTGTGATGCAAATTTCAAAAGATTATGTATTTGAACCACTAGGCCCCTGTTCTACAAGACTGCCCAGGACCCTACCATTAATTATATATGTCCTGCCCTATTTGTTTTCCCAAATGCAAATAAATAATTCACATTTATCCAAATTAAACTTAATTTGCCACTCTGGCCCATTGACCCAGTTGATCAAGATCTGTGATCTTAGATAACCTTCACTGTCGACTATACTATCAATTTTGGTGTCATCTGCAAACTTACTAACCATACTTTGTATATTGTCATCCAAATAATTTATATACATGTTAAACAAAGTGGACCCAGTACAGATCCCTGTGGAACACCACTAGTTACAGGCTTCCAGTCTGAAAAACAACTCTGTGTCCTATCAGAAAGTGAACTTTGTATCCAATTGGTAAGCTCACCCTGAATCCCATGGAAACTAACTTTACTTAGTCTACCATGTGGAACCTTATCAAAGGCTTTACTTCGGTCCAAGTAAACAACATCTATCCCTCTGCCCTCATCATTCTTTTGGGTTACTTCCTCTTAAAAGGTCAATCAAGTTTTTGAGACTCCATTTCCCTCACACACAACCATGCTGACTATTCCCTAATCATTCCTTCCTTCTCCAAATGTGTGTAAGTCCTTTCCTTCAGAATCACTTCCAACAATTTACCCACCACTGATGTCAGACTCTGGTCCATTGTTCGAGGAGAAAGTGAGGACTGCAGATGCTGGAGATCAGAGCTGAAAATATGTTGCTGGAAAAGCGCAGCAGGTCAGGCAGCATCCAAGGAGCAGGAGAATCGGCATTTCGGGCATAAGCCCTTCTTCATTCCTTTAATATTAATTTAATATCTCTCCTATCTCCTGATATTCAACATAAAAATGTTGTCTTTTGATTTTTAAGGGGCCCTATTCTCTCTCTAGTTGCTCTCTTAATGCACTTGTGGAATCTCTTTGGATTGTCTTTGACCTTATCTGCCACAGCTATCTCATCCCCTCTTTACCATTCTGATTTCCTTAAGTGTGTCCCTACACTCTTTATACTCTTAAAGAGATTCAGTTGATCCCAGTTCTCTATCTAATATGATTCATTTTTATTCTTGATTTAGAACCTCAATATTCTTATTCATCCATTGTTCTGTAATCCTACCAGCCTTACTTTTCAGTCTTAACAGGAACACCATGTCTCTGAACACTCGTTAATCACATTTTTGAAAGCCTCCTACAGACGCAGGAAGACAGTCTTCTATGTATAAAAAAAACTAAAGAACTATGAAAGCTGGAAATTTGAAACACAAATAGAAATGGTTGGAGAAATTTAGCAGATCTGGCAGCCCCTATGGAGAGAAAGTTGAGTCAACGCCTCTGGTCCAGTGACCCCTCACCATGAGGATTCTGAAGAAGAGTCACCGGACCAGAAATGCCAATCCTGATACCTCTTCACTGATGCGGCCAGACCTGGTGAGCCTCTCCAGCAATCTCTGTCCTCTTAACAGCCTTCTATAATATGGAGTTGTCTACTTCTTGGCACCAAATGTGTTCTAACCAAGGTTCAATCAAGATTAGCGCACACTATTTGCTTTTAGAAGCCCTTTTAGAAGAAACTAATAACCACCGATGTTTGTTTTAAAGACTTGGTAACCTGCATCACTGCTTTTAGTGGCATGTGCCTGAACTGTCTGATCCCCATGCTCTTCAACCCGCTAGGACATTTATTTTCCCAGGAGTATGTGGCCAATTTATTCCTCCAACAAAAACTGTCTGGGTTCATACTTAGTGAGTAAATTAGTTAATCATAAGCCTAATCTCTACAGGTTTATTAGTGCCATCCGATATTTTGTCATAATTCTACTCTTTTATAACTACCATGCCCACCCAACTAACTTGGTGTCACCTGAAAATTTATGTTATATTTCCTGTGAGAGTCTAAAGCATTTCTCGAAGGCAGCTACTCTTTTGGATTGAAATTTAATTGAAATAAAATCAGTTTAAATCTTAAAACTACATGTCAAAGTAGTCTTTGATTCTTATTGCTGTTGATTATTTGGCATTCAATTCCTTAGTTTTTTATGTCTATTTCTATTGTATTTTTGAAAAAAAGCCCATTTCAGGAATCAAGACATAGTTCAATGGAGTCAATGATCCAAATGGTACAAGCAACTCTTAGTTACTTCAACCAAATGAGTATAATTTTGATAAAATTGCCGATCTAAATTCAAGTTGAATTTCTTTATTCCTATATGTGATACATTCCTTGCTGGTAAGGCTGGTAAGGGGGCATAGCTATAAATTAAGGGGGGGGTAGGTATAGGACAGATGTTAGGGGTAGGTTCTTTACTCAGCGAGTCGTGAGTTCATGGAATGCCCTGCCAGTAGCAGTGGTGGACTCTCCCTCATTATGGGCATTTAAGCGGGCATTGGATAGGCATATGGAGGATAGTGGGCTAGTGTAGGTTGGGTGGGCTTGGATCGGCGCAACATCGAGGGCCGAAGGGCCTGTACTGCGCTGTATTCTTCTGTGTTGTTACCCTCCCTGAAGTTGCCCTTGAACCGTTTGGATGTCTAGACTATTTCTGAGGGCTGTTAAGAGTCAACGAGATTGGGGGTCCGGAGTTGCATGTTGGCCAGACCAAGTAAGGACAGCACATTTCCTTCCCTAAAAAGGACATTAGTGAACTCAGTGGGCTTTGCTATTGAGTGTGAAACCATGATCCGAATAAAGATTTTGTTTCTATTTGTAACGTGCAGCTTTAGATTGCCTAACTTATGTTTTCAGAATTGTGAAAAGAGTTGAAAGGAAAAAGAATTGCTGTAGTTGGGCACAAATTGAAATGGCGCAGCTTGGCATCGTGGGGAAATTGGGTACGTTGTCCTGCATGCGTAGGATTAATGTTGTAAAGTTAGTTATCAAGTGGAAGTGTCTTGGAGGAGAAGCACTTATGGATTCGAAAGGCAATTGACTGAAGTAAGGGGGAGTTGGCAATTAAGAACAAATTTATTAAAAGTATCTTTTCCAATTCCTAAAATTCTCACTTGAGTGCAAATCAAATTCATAATTTTTCTTTTTAGCTGTGAATCTACCAGCTCATTTTAAATGTGGTGCATATTTGGCAAGATGATAATTAGAAACTTCCTTTTGACAAAGTGTGTTTTGAACATTTGTGTGCTCTGTCTCTCAGATTTAATGAATCAAGTAGAGGGGATGTGTTAGCTTCACAAGTAAACCAGTATTTTCACTTTGCATGTTGTTTGAAGTTGAGTGCAATACTTGCCTGGATGGCAATACTAAGCGCCATAGTAGTTATGGCAGTTGATATCAAATGTAATACTGAGCCAGGTGGGTCCTTGTCTTCAATGTATTAGAGGTGTTGAGAAAGCTGCAATATTTCTTTGGCTTATGGAGGGGCTGGTGGAAAATTAGCCATTGCTCCCACTTCTCACTTTGTGATACTTTTACTGGAAAATAATTCTCATCCTACTGCAGAGAAATTGTTGTGCCTGGTAGAATAGCCTCCTTGTCCTGCATCTTGTTTAACCAGGTGATCATTTTTAATGCATCTGATGAAACCTCCTGCAATATATCAGTTCAGTTCCAAAAATGGGTTTGGGAGGGTAAACCATGGACAACCCATGTGAGTCCTTTATGGGTGTATTCCTATACAGACTGCTTCCTTGCCGGTTTTGGCTGAATTAGAACTGACTGTACATTTGAGCTTGGCCATTTACAATTTTTTTTTGGAATTGTAGCTCCAGAAATATGCTGAAAGAGCTTTCCTTCCTTGAATTAGAAACCATCCTGGTCTGCACAATTTATAATTTTTCATCAGTTCCACAAGGTATCTGAGCAGAGCCCATTCAGCACTTATTGGCGATAACATCCAGTTTTAGCTCTTTATTGCCATTTTAGATTAGATTAGATTAGATTACTTACAGTGTGGAAACAGGCCCTTCGGCCCAACAAGTCCACACCGCCCCGCCGAAGCGCAACCCACCCATACCCCTACATGTACCCCTACATGTGCCCCTTTACCTAACACTACGGGCAATTTAGCATGGCCAATTCACCTAACCTGCACATCTTTGGAGTGTGGGAGGAAACCGGAGCACCCGGAGGAAACCCACACAGACACAGGGAGAACGTGCAAACTCCACACAGTCAGTCGCCTGAGGCGGGTATTGAACCCGGGTCTCTGGCGCTATGAGGCAGCAGTGCTAACCACTGTGCCACCGTGCCGCCCAGAAGATATCGTTTGTCTTGTTCTTCCAGTAATTGGCGTGACAGAAGTTGGAACAGAACAGCAGAGCTTGGCCTATGTAATGCCATAAATTTATTTTTACTGTGACTTGCTGGCTATAAATCTGATGATGGTTGGATTCTTTATGCTTCGACTCATTCCTCCAAAGGTTGAGATTTCACATCGTGCTTCTATTTTCTCAAGCTTGGTTGAAAAATAAACTGCTGTCTTTTAATGTGCATTCAAAGCCTTTATAATCCCTCTCCCTTCCCAGAGCTAGTGCTCAACAAATTGGTTCTTTTCTGACTTTCTTCTTAATGGCATGAACCCAATCGAGACTTGTTGAAATTTGACAGTGGTTGTCTCAATGTTCTGGAGAATGTGTTTCCAGCTTTGTATACTTTCTGTGAAATGATGGTACTTAATTTCTTGGAATTTCTCTGGAAGACCTAATCACTGTTCCTTTCACTAGTTTAAAAACTTTGGGTTCCTTGTGTGTTTAAGACAAAACATTTATTTTCCACTTCCGAAATATTCTCTTTATGTCCATTTTGATTCACCAGCAATTTACCCAACTAATGACAGACAGTGAAATTGCCTCGACTAACAGGAAATTGTGTGTGTGGCTATATCATCTGGTACGTGCATTGGACTTACCCATTTGCCACTGTTTTTTGATATAAAATGCTTATGTGGAACGTCAAAGTAGACCAACGTCTGGGAGCGTAGGTACTCATTGGCTCTTGGAAAGTTGTTCTGCTTCGTTTCCCTATCAGTTTTGGTAAGTAGATACTCTCTGCAGATGACATAATGACAGCAAAAATAAGAATGTGCCAAAGCATGTTGGTATCAGTGCACAACACTCTTTGACTTCCTTGAGGTTCCCCAAGAGTTCCAGTATTTCCCTGTCATAGCTGATCTTCACTGTATAGTTGTGACCAGGGAGATCAGATTGAGCAGCCTCAGTGGGCACCTAGCCACTCTTCAGCTTAGAAGGTAGCATGGGTAATATAGTTTCTGTTCCAGGGGCACAATGTTTTTTTTTAAATAATTGGGCCATGGAGTGAATATATTTGATTTCGGACTGTATTTCAGATCACAAACTATTGCACGTAGAAGAATAAATTAAATGACCCTGTAGGCTGTGATGTGTGTTGGAGGTAATATGCTGCCCACCTCCCCCCTCCTCCCTGACACCAGTGTTTAGCCCTTCCGTTCCCTAGGGCTCCGTCATGATTATCACTGGATTGAACTTGAGGCGGTCAAATAAAGGCCGGCTCCTGTATATCTTGATAACCAGTCAGACTCCTGCACTCTGGGGAGTTGCGATAGTCCATGTTGAATTTGAAGAATTCCATTAGGCTGTGTCACAATTGCTATGATGGTCTCTGATCGAGTGACCCCAATGTTCCCCTCAATTCCACCGGGAGGGAGTCTGCAACCCAAGAATGTGGGGGGCCCCCAGTCTAGCACGGCCTCTGGAGTGTGTCCTGTCTTGGGTACAATGAGGTAGTGCTCCAGCATCTTTCCAACTCTTTATTGCAGTTGAAGATTAATTCTCATGCCTTTGCTTTCAATAAAATTGTTCTTCTTTGTGTAAGGTCCTGGCATTCCATGTAAAAGGACAGATGCATATTCTGGAACAGATATAAACAATAGGCACTGGTGCACTGCCTGAAAATTTGCTCAACTTTACTTTTGAGTGGCTCTTTGTGCATCAGAATCATCTTAATCAGATCTCTCTGTAATTAATGAGATCAGACGGCTTGGCTTCAGTGACTGGTTTCTTTGCCATGGTGGTAGATGTGAACCAGTTTAGCAGTTTGATAACCTTTCCTTTACATATGGTGTGTGGTGTTGTAGAGGGTGCATTAAAGTACGTTGTATTTAGGACCTCCAATCTGTGGGAATTCTGGATATTGTTTCCTCAATTAAGTTGAGGAACTGTTGACTTTCATCTGGGTAGGTAGTATGGCTGATGTTGATACAAGGATGCCATTTCTGCTTTGAATGAAAATCTTTCAAGGGTTGCATTTAAATACTGGTGCACCAGGGCAGTGTTCTATACACTCAGCACTGACTGCGATAATGAGAATGCTGTTACAGAGCACAATGTCTAGTGCCAACGCCCTGATCTTTGCTAATTCCATGACACCTTGTGGTATAGTTTGTTCTGAAAGAAGCTGTTACTTGCACACAGCCTGACCACGTTGACCAGTGATCTGGAACACTCAACACATTCCAACTTGTGTGCCAAGGAATTAATGATCATCTGACCCATCACATCTGTTCTCGCCCCTTCCTGTGCCTCTAAGATCATAGCATCACCAAATTCAATATTCAAATATCATTCTGCATCGTTTCTACATCACCAGTGTGATGCAAACACAATCGCTCGTTCTATCACTGTCAGCCATTTATTCAGCCACTTTGTTCCTACTCTCTGACTTACTCCCTCTTGCCCTCTCCTGCTGCCCCATACTCTGTTTTGTAGTCTCCTTCACCCCCCTCTCGCTGCCCCCCACCCTCTTGTTTTTCTCACATACAGACCAGCAAAGATCAAAATAAATTTTTGTCAGTTTGTCGACATCACACAGCCTCTAGGCCATGTGTGTCTGATCCTGCTTTTGAGTTCTCACTACGTTCAATTGAAGAATGGACATCCTAATTGTAAACAAATCAAATTCTTCACGATTGTGTTATCCCAAATAGATCTAAAGGAATGCCTTCTCCATTCCACTAATAGATTTGCATGGACACTGATTATATTCCAAGTAGTGTGATGAACCATGTGTCCTGACCTCAACAGAAACAGTTTTTTAAAAAAAACTGTCTGAAAACTCAAGTTTATTAAATTCTCATGTCCACATGCATACTAATACAATCTTGACATAACGTTTGAGATTGAATGTCATTGACTCAGAGCAATCATTTTCTCAAAGCAGTAATTTGGGCTACCTTTTCTTCCATTTTTCTAATCATTCCAAAGGGACAGTTTCCTTTCTGACAACTTAATCCACTCACTATGGGATGACCCACAGCACCACATCCCCTTCCTTAAAACATTTTTCATGCAAGTACAGATTTACATTTTTTTTGTCTCTTCTCTCCTAACCATCCAAGGTCCCTAACACTCCTCCTAGGCAAAACAACGACTTACATGCATCTCTTGCAATTTAGGACACAATGCTGTATTGCTACTCACTATGCAGTCTCACCATGAGGTAGCCTAAAGCAGATTGGGTGACAGTCCTACAGGACACCTCCACTTGGTCTGCAAGCATTACCCAAGCTGCTGATGGTTTGGCCTTTTAATTCCCCAATTTGTTTTCAGTCCACATTAGTGTTCAGTTAAAGCTCAAAGAACAGCAGCTTGTCTTTTGATTAGGTGCTATATAAGCTTCTGAGCTCAACTTTGAGTTCAGCAATTTCAGTGTGTTCTGTATGTCCTCCCATTTTTGTCTCATTTGCTTTGCATGATTTTCTCTTCTCCACGTGTGTTTAGCTTCTGCTTTCATATAGCAATTGTTCATTATTCTGTCCTTTATACCTTCTTGCATCCATCTTTACTTACCCCATTACTATGGCTATTCCCAACAACTATTTTGTCATGAAAGACTTTCCTTTTTTCACAACCCCACCCCTCCTTCACCATTTCATCTCTTTAAAAGCGATTGCATTTCTAACTGCTCCCAGTTCTGTCTTTTAGTTCAAACTCCCAGTATCTGACTATTTTGCTTTAAGAAGATGTACACCTTACTGCGGAATGGGGAACTGACCAAAAGTTACGCTGTTCTCTGGCATTGAGTCACAACAATGAGGAAAGTTCAGATTCAGTTGGTTGTTGGTATTGAGTTGGTGGACCTTAGGATGCAATATCATTGTCCTCCAGGTTCTCTGGTTAGGAATACAAAGTGTCTAGTAAATATAAAAGAATGTCATTTAAATTTTGCCAGTTGTAATAACGTCTAAATGTATGTGCCCGTGCACAGACAATTAGTCTGCGCCTTTATGTTGTAATAAAGTTGTTATAGCAAGAGATTCCAGGTTCAGTCTTTAGTTGCAAGTTGATCGATGATTGTTGAGTTTAGTAGTGGACATTTGACATTGTTCTGGGCCATGATTTTTGGTGAACATTGTAGCTTCTTGCTGTAACATATTTGGCAACAATGTTGATTTCCATAAGTTACTGCGCTTCACAAATAATTTATTGGGTGTTGGGAATTTTTGTGCATGTTAATGACCTATTATAGAGACATAGAATCACTACAGCATGGAAGCAGGCCTTTCAGCCCATCGAGTCTACATTGACCCTTCAAAGAGCATGCTGCCCACGCCTACCCTCCCCCCCCCCCCCCCCCATCCTAACCCGGCATTTGCCATGACAAATCCAATTAGTTTGCACATCCCTGGGCACTATGGGCAACTTAGCGTGTCCAATCCGCTTAACCTGCACATCTTTAGACTGTGGAAGGAAAGTTGAAACTTTATTGCTGGAACAGCACAGCAGGTCAGGCAGCATCCAGGGAACAGGAGATTCGACGTTCCTGCACATCTTTAGACTGTGGAAGGAAACCAGAGTATCCAGGGGAATACTCTGCAAACGTGTGGAGTATGTGCAAATTTCATGCAGTTGCCCCAGGCTAGATTCTAACCCAGTCCCTGGCACTGAGGCAACAGTGCAAAAGCACAGAGCTACCTTGTCAACTTGAATGATACAATACATATACAAATTTGCTGTTGGCCAATATGCTTTTTTAGCAAAAGTATGTGTTCACAAGTTGGTATTAAGTTTTAGGAAAATGTGGTATTTGTTTACACAAATGTAAGGAAGGTGGAGTTGAACAGTACTTAGCTTATAGTTGTAGTTGTGACCATTTGGAATGTTTAGGATGAACATCTTTTGTGATCAAAATCTAAACTGAACTGAATTTTTAATTCTGGGATCTATGAATCACTGGAATGTTAGAGACTCTACTTTGCACTTGGAAAAACACCACCTAGTTTCTCCTGAAAAAATGAATATCTCTGAATTTTGACAGTCTTTTGCAAAGGATCAAATTTTTTTGATAAAGGATTAATTGCATGGCACTTAACCAAATAAGTTGGCTTTATCCATTTGGACTTTTATCTAAAGACACTTTCTGGGTGCCAAATGAATTAAACTAATTGTTTGAACTCTGCCACTATTGCAACCTGTAGAAATGCAGCAAAAGAACTTGAATTTATTTAGTGTTTTTTTGCACCTTTCACAGTTAGTGTCACATGTCTGAAGTTTAGTTACTCTGTTTTATTTAGGGAAGCTTGACAAACTGATTTGCACACAAGTCGGTCCCACAAAGAGTGGATGAAATCACTAAAATGTTGATTTGTTTTCTAAAATTTGTGTTAAATATTGGCATGAACACAGTTGCATCACAATAACCAGAGAATGGGTTAACCATTTTAGACTATAAGACTGTAAGGAACAGGATTAGGCTGTTCAGCCTCTTAGAGTCAAAGAGATGTACAGCATGGAAACAAACCCTTTGGTCCAACTTGTCTGTGCCGACCAGATATCCCAACCCAATCTAGTCCCACCTGCTAGTACCTGGCCCTTATCCCTCCACACCCTTCCTACTCACATACCCATCCCGATGCATTTTAAATATTGCAATTGTACTAGACTCCTCCACTTCCTCTGGCAGCTTATTTCATAAACTCACCACCCTCTGTGTGAAAAAGTTTCCCCTTAGGTCTCTCATCTTTCCCCTCACCCAAAACCTATGCCCTCTTGTTCTGGACTCCCCCACCCCAGGGAAAAGACTTTGTCAGTTATCCTATCCATGATTTTATAGACTTCTATAAAGTCACCCCTCAGCCTCCGATGCTCCAGGGAAAACAGCCCTAGTCTATTCAACCTCTTCCCTTAAGCTCAAATCCTCCAACCCTGGCAATGTCCTTCTACATCTTTTTCTGAACCCTTTCCAGTCTCTCAACATCTTTCCAATAGGAGGGAGACTAGAATTGCACGCAATATTCCAATAGTGGCCTAACCAATGTCCTGCAAAGCCACAACATGACCTCCCAACTCCGATACTCAGTGCTCTGTCCAATAAAGGAAAGCATATCAAACGCCTTCTTCACTATCCTATCTACCTGCAACTCCACTTTCAAGGAGCTATGAACCTGCATTCCAAGGTCTCTCTGTTCAACAACACTCCATAGGACCTTACCATTAAGTATATAGGTCCTGCTAAGATTTGCTTTCTGAAAATGCAGCACCTCACATTTATCTGAATTAAACTCCATCTGCCATTTCGCAGCCCATTGGCCCATCTGATCAAGATCCTGTTGTAGTCTGAGGTAACCGACTTCGCTGTCCACTACACTTTCAATTTTGGTGTCACCTGCAAACTTACTAACTATACCTCTTATGCTTGCATGCGCATAATTTATATAAATGATGAAAAGTAGTGGACCCAGCACCGATCCTTGTGGCACTCCACTGGTCACAGGCCTCCAGTCTGAAAAACAACTCTCCACCACCACCACCCTCTGTCTTCTACCTTTTGAGCCAGTTCTGTATCCAAATGGCTAGTTCTTCCTATATTCCATGAGCTCTATCCTTGCTAACCAGTCTCCCATGGACAACCTTGTTGAATTCCTCACTGAAGTCCATATCGATCACACCTACCACTCTGCCCTCATCAATCCTCTTTGTTCTTCAAAGAACTCAAGTTTGAGACATGATTTCCCTCTTGAGTCTGTTCTGAAATCAATAGGATCATGGAATAAAACAGAATAGTAATTTATTGTCCCTTACAATTTTTACAAAAAAGGTGAAAAGTGTTTAAGTCGCCGTACCACAGTGCCTATATTAATAACAGAAGCATAGATAAGAAAATACTAAGACAAAGTCCATCTTAGTTCACTTCATGACTTCTTGTCTTGGGTAAAGACATGATTGCTTCACCCTTCCTCACATCCACTTTCCTGCCCTTTTCCTGTAATTTTTGGTTGCCCCACCGATGAATCTATCAATCTAGTCTAATCTCCAGTTCGGCATGGAGTGTGCGACTTCCAGAAATGCACTATCTTGAAATGGTTATTGAATCCAGTCTTCCCACTCAGATGGGTGTTCTACCAATGAGCCAAGGTTCACATGCTGGCTTAAAATCCTGGAGTTTCCTGTATAATTCAATTCTCTTAATTTGAAGAAATCCATTATATTTTAGCATTTTTGGAATGTAGTGTCACTGCCAAAGTCAGCATATACATTTGCCCACACTACTTGCCTTTCACAAGGAATTAATGGGCACTCTTGAACTGCTGTATTTAGTACTTTGAAAGTGCTCCCGTAATTCTACTGAGTAGGAAGCTTGAACATTTTGACCCAGAGCTGTTGAAGGTACAATGAAATAAATTGGATTGGATGATTTGACTTGGGAATGAATGTGATCCCATCTCCCTGGGACCTTGCACTTCAATGGTGGAGGTTGTGTTTGGAATTGCTGCTGAAGGAGCCTTGAGTTGGTTACACCATGTTTTGTAGCTAGCGCGCTCTGTAGTTATGATGTGCCAATGGTGGAAGAGTGGGCATTTAGGCTGATAGATGAACTATCTATCAAGATTATTATTTTTCACTGGAACTGGATGTCATCAAGTTTCTTGATGTTTTGGAACTGTTTAGCAGCTCCTCAACTTTTCAGCTTAATTGAATCCTTTTGCAGGGGTCAATTAGTTCAATTGGCTGAATGACCATTTTGTGGTGCATAGTGATGCCCACAGTTTAGGTTCAATTCATGCATCAGGGGAGGTTGCCATGAAGGACTGTCCTTCTCAAAACCTCCCCTCGTCTGAGGCACGATGATCCTCAGGTTAAACTGTCAGTTTTGTGTCGCTAATGAGAGGAGCCCTGGTCTGGTAAGACTACAGTGACTTTATGGTACAAATAATGGTAAAGGTATTCTTTCTTGTTTAGAACTAGATGAGACAGCATCTGTGGAGTGCATGTTTTTAGCTTGAACTACTTCATGTGCCTAGCCTGCACATACAGCCTTCTGCCAGCACTTCAAACGAAAGTGGGACTGTTTGCCTGGAGAGTACATTTGAAGTCTTGTAGTTCCCTAAAGGTCAAAGTTTAAGTCCTAATCACATGTCAAACAACAACTACTTTTTAACATGCAATCCTATGCTGCCTAAGAGCATCATTGCGCTGTTCAATAATTGGGCATTCTGTTTGGTAATAAATTGATGTGAATGTCAGGATGACTGTAAATTGTTGACATGTTACTATGGGGGAAGAAGGGTGAGAAAAATCTGAAATCTCAGTTTTACATTTTGTGAACAAGACTTAGGCTATCGTATTTGGTTGCATATAGTTATCCTGTCACAGTTGTACTGCTCTGTATACAAGTTGAAAGTGTTCATCAGCTTCAAGCTGAATATAGGAAAAGGGTAAAAGGGACATCATGCTCCATTTCACTTGTCCTTTTGTAACCTGTTACTGAAGGCAGGAGGTTTTTCGTTATTGCTGAAGGCAAAACAATCAGTGTAATTCCTGTATAGGGAGAAGTGATCAGAGTTGATGATTAACCAATCTGGTCAGGGTTGATGGGACAGAGATCGTAAAAGTTGTTGCCTTGGGGGAGGGGGAAATTGAAGGTCTTTCTGTACTGATAGACTTGAGCAGTCTCATCAAGGAACTGCCCAAACCTCAGTGGGAATATGATATGTTTGAAGCACTGAAGCATTGGTGCCACTTCCTGCAGTTTTACAATGGATCCTGATAAATTGCTGCTTCTCAATTCCTGCTCCCTTTATCAGATGCGGTGTTTTAATGGGGCTGTCCAGGTAGCCATTCTAAAGACTAGCCTGACGCTGATTTGTTATGTACTTACAGTATTTGTACTGTCTGTACCAGTGGGACTGTGCAAGTGTGACTAATCCTCCAGGCAGTGCTCTTGGCTATTGGCACCATTCCAAAAGAAACTTGCAGACATTTGTTCGAACCCCCTGTGTCTAGTCTATAGCAAAAAAATGTTTCAAGCAAGGGATATGAAAGGAAATAAGACCCAGTCAGCTGACAGGCTACCAATTCCTGTTTACTAATGCCTGCATTTTGGCCAGTGATTCTAATGTTGCTTGTTTTTTGGTGATTTTCATCTTATCTACTCTCTAAACCCTCTGATCCTGGTATATTTCCATAGGTGCTAGCAGGTTTTGATGTATATATTAAACAGTAAAATTTAAGCTATCTGCTTGGACATTGTTTTAATAACAATTCAACTGTGGAAACTTGACAGTTGGATTCTGCTTTTCTGGGGCAGACATTCACATGTGAATGCTGTGGGATGAATCATGGATACTGTCAAATACAGAAATCTGTTGTAAATCCTTATTCTAGCGTGGGTCTTTGAAGTCATTTGCAGTGTCCTACTGCTGGCCTAGCTGAGACCATTAAGACTGGAAGTGGGCACTTATATATTTAACTGAATATCACTTGAGACATTTTGGTATTAAAAATGCATTTTTTGTGCCTTAATGATGATCCTTAAGATGGATGTTAAAATTTCCTAATTAAAGAAATGCAACCCTGCTTATGAAGAAATTGTAAAAATCAGTAAACAATGTTTCCGTTTATAAACTGATACAAATATTGAGCTCCAGTGGGGCACAGAGTGGATAGTAATGAAAGTTTCAAAATTAAACAAAAAAAATCTCTAGCTTACGGTGTGGAACACTGAATAATTCATGACTAGTGACTTGGTTCCCTTTCCTCCAGCTCATCCCAACACTCTGAAGTGATCAATGCTAAGCTGGAGCTGGTCTTGAATATTATTTACAACATTGACCTCTTACGGTTTGATGTTAGCTCTCCTATTGTGCCCCTCTTCTTACTGCTGATTGGTTAACATCACTGTATCGAGGCTCTGTGCAAGGGACCTGTACGTCTAACCGCAGATAAAAATGTTGAAAAGTTTGGTCCAAGGCTTAAAAAAAAATCCTACCTTTCTGCGTTTAAACTGCCTCAAACTCCTACCCTGAAAACTTTGGAAGGTTTAAAATCTGTATAATGGGTAGAGGCTAATTGGAAGGTACATGAAAGATCTTTATCACTTCCCAGAAATGTGTATATCTTATTTACTCATAAGTGGGGTGGTGTATTTTGACCTTGCTTTGCACTTTCACCCTAAACCCTTTCCTGTTTTCAGCTCAAAAGGCAGTTTATATTGCAGGGGTGTCATTGGCAGCAGGTGTTCTACCATCTGCACCATACAAATAGCATGGAGATGTTCATTTTTGTTGGTTGCTGTCTGATTTCTGTGCCTCTTCTATACAACAGAATTTGGTCCTTTCCACATGGCCATATGTCATGATGGTAATCTGTACTGTCAACATATGTACTGTTTAAATGTTGGGGATTTTGTGGTCAAATCTTGTGTTCCAGTAGCAGTAAATAATTAGGCAAATTTGGGAACTGCATTGCTGATATGCAGGATTGTTGCCCAGCGTAATAACACCTTTCATAGTCTTGTGACATCAGAAATGTGTTACAGTCAATGTAATATGCTGTGTAGCTGTACACACAATCATCAAGCAGAAACCAGTGAAGTAGCTGACTGAATTATCTATTAAATAATGTTGGTTCAGGGATAAACCTTGCTCCATAAAGATTACTCTGCTTCTCTCCAGTTTGTGTCATGGGACCGTTTACATCTAGCTGTACACGTATTTGCAAGCCACAGACAGCATGTGCTCAATGGAAAACTAGATTTCCCTCTTCTGTCCCATCAGCTTGAATGGATAGACTATTATGTATAAAGTTCTCAATACACCAGCCAAAATGCAGTATAACCTCACTCTGCACTGATCACCCCCATTGTGCTGTTGTTCTATTTCCAATTTCTGCACCAAGTATCTTGTGTGAGAATAACTGTCATTTTTTAAATTCCCTACAGTGTGGAAACAGTCCCAACCAGTCCACACCGACCCTCCGAAGAGTAACCCACCCGCCTCTGACTAACGCACCTATTACTATGGGCAATTTAACATGGCTAATTCACCTGACCAGCACATCTTTGAACTGTGGGAGGAAACTGGAGCACCCGGAGGAAATCCACACAGGCACAGGGAGAATGTGCAAACATTCCACAAAACTGTCCACACACAGTTGCCCAAGGCTGGAATCGAGCCTGGGACCCTGATGCTGTGAGGCAGCAGTGCTAACCACTGAGCCACCGTGCTGCCCCGTTTAATGCCATTTGGAATATTTTGATATTGTGAAGTAACACTCATTAGGAGCGTGGTTAGATATTGCCCCAGCTCATTTTGTCTTTCGAGCCAGCATTGGGGTTTTTCATCCTTTAAGTGCAGATGAGTGATAAGTTAAACCTATTAGACCATCTCTTTCATTGCTTGATGCAGGATTGAGATTTAAGTTGTTACATTTTCAGCCATTGGAAAATGGGAATATGGGAGTTCCATGTTGCTTAACAGTACAGCTAACATGGAAACTTGGAATTTCTGCAGAACATCGCCTACAATCACATTTTGCTTTGGAGTTCACCAGAAGCTGCGATGTTTTCTGGGTAATTATGCAGCTAAATCCGTAAATCTTAATTTTAGTAATTTTTCTCTTGAACTAACTCTGGAATAGGTTGCCTTCTGAAGATTATTGAGGAAAGGTCTTCAACTGAGGCTAACGACTGTAACCCTTCTGATCAAACATCGACACTGCGCAGACCAAAGATGGAACCTTGAATCACCTTTTCTCAATAATGCACCCTGCCCTCTTCTCGGTTTTGCTCTGTTGGATGTGAAATTGTGACTAGGTAGTTGGCAGGGCAATGGAACTTCTATTCCCAATAGTTGGAGCATTGGTGACTATTGTGTATGGGGAGACAGGTGATGAGTGCCTGTGGTGTAGATGCTGGCAGTAATTTTCCAAACTTTAAGACTTGTCCAGCGACCCTTTCCAGACCTTCACAGAGCATAAGATCATGATCCTCCATGGCCAGGTAAATTTCATGTCTGAAAGAGAAAAGTTGAATGAGTAGATGTAGCTGGTGATCATGATGTGGAGCTGTCAGCATTGGACTGGGTGAACAAAGTTAAAACTCTCTAAACAAGATTACAAAGGTCTGGGTGTGAATTTGCAGTTGCAGATTTCTATTGCAGATGCATTCTATTTTGTTCAAAAATCGCACAATCTGTAGGCAGAGAGTCCATGTGACATTTTATAAATTCCTACTTTGGAAATAGAACCAGTCTGACTCAAGGTTGGGATGCAGACAGACTGTAACCTCATACCTTTAATGCATTGTCTGAGCTGAGATATCACTTTCTAAAGTAAAATCTGAATTTATCTTGGGACTGTGACTTGAAAGAATTTCTGGGATTTACATATTAATCCCCATTCTAAATGATTAAGACTTAACAGCAATCTAGCATCTGTTGTATGACACTTTGATCTTTTGCTATAAATTCTGTGTCCTATGACCCTGTCCCACTAGCTACCTGATGAAGGAGCAGCGCTCTGAAAGCTTGTACTGCCAAATAAACCTGATGGACTATAACCTGATGTTGTGTGATTTTTAACTTAGTTGGAGGTGTTATTGCTTCTATGTCGATTCCTCATCTAGGTGCTGACCACATTTCCTGTTCCTAGTGTGGGAGTGGTATTGCTTGTTTCCGTGCTGTTTGTGCACCAAAGCAGCTGCTCAGTTTGGAAGTTTGTGTGTTGCTCCCTTTTTTTTTCCCCCGTTTGTTTCCTCCACATCACCCATAACCTATCAAAGTATTTACTAATGTTACAGTCACGGTTAGCACTTTTGCTGTGGTGAACTTCGATTAAGCAAAATCAGCAGATTAAAAATCACTTTGCAGTGAAATTCCTGTAACTGTTATCAATATTGTATCCAGAGTCTCTCATTTTACATCTCGCTGCTGTTCTCCTAGTTGGAGTTTTCAGAATAGCTACAGGCTTCTAAGCCCATCAGGCTTGTTTTTTTTTTGAGTAACCCCTCCAACCATTTCACTATCCTCCTCAAAAATCTGCACAGACGCTGCAAAGCTAAAATAAAGCCAGAGTGCTCCAGACATCGAATGACATAGATGTTATTGTTCTAATTTCGTACTAAAAGAATGAACTTGGAGTTTAATTTAGATAAATGTGAGGTGTCATGTTTTGGTAAGGCCAAACAGGGCGAGTTGGATACAGTTAATGGTACGATTCTGGGGAGTGTTGCCGAACAAAGAGACCTAGGGGTGCAGGTTCATAGTTTCTTGAAAGTGGAGTTGCAGGTAGCCAGGTAGTGACACAGGCGTTTGTCATACTTGCCCTTCATTGGTCAGAACATTGAGTACAGAAGTTGGGAAGTCGTGTTGTGGCTGTACAGGACATTGATGAGGCCACTTTTGGGATACTGCGTACAGTTCTGGTCATCCTTCTATACAAAGAATGTGAAAGCATTTACAAGGATGTTGCTTAGATTGGAGGATTTGAGCTATAGGGAGAGGCTGAACAGGCTGGGGCTCTTTATTCCCCCCCGCCCCCCAACGAGCATCTAACGCTGGGATGTGATTCATTAAATAATGAGATGCATGAGTAGGGCGAATAGCCAAGATCTTTTTCCCCCAGGATGGGAGAGTCCAAAGCTAGAAGGCATAGGTTTAAGGTGAGAAGGGAAAGATTTAAATGAGACCTAAGGGGCATCTTTCTCATGCAAAGGGTGGAATGTGTGGAATGAGCTGCCAGAGAAAGTGGTGGAGGCTGGTACAAATACAGCATTTAAAAGGCACCTTCATTGGTACATGAATAGGAAGGGTATAGAGGGAAATGGGCAAAATGCTGGAAAATGAGACTAGGTTAGGTTAGGATGTCTGGTTGGGGTGGATGAGTTTGGCCAAAGTATTTGTTTCCTTGCCATATGACTGACTCTAACTCGACTCCTCTCGCTCTTCCTAATTTTAATTTTTATAGCACTAGAACCCTTCATCGTAATTTTTTCCCTTTGTTAAAGGGGTTTCCTGTCATTGAGAGAAGAAACTAGCTGTAAACTCTGGGATCTCTATTCTTTTGGCCACAGGTTGCTGTCCTTCGTTTGGTTTATTGTATTTGGGTATGTGACGTTCAGATACATTTTCTTTTAAAGAACAAGAACACACAATGGAGCTATTGAAAACTCTAGTGCTGTTGATGGTGCAAAAACCAATTTTTAAAGTCAGTTGGCGTTGTCCACAAATGAATGCATATACTTTTGTAGACCTTTGAGAGGCAAAGCAATGAACTTGATCTGAAAGTTGCTGTATTTAACATTTTTGATATGTGCCGGTAATCGGAGTCAAGAGTGTGATATTGGATTCAGTTGCTGTGAAGGATGCTGTAAAACTGCCGTCTTGTTGCTAAAACTGTGTCCAGGGCTCAGGCTGTGAAGCAGGAAAATCTCTCCTTTCTTCAACTTTGGTGGCTTGATGAGGTTTAGTAATGAAAGCCTTACTAAGGGTGTGGGAAGAAATCTTGGACCAGGCTAAAAGCATCGTTAATTGTGACTGTACTGACAATGAGACCCAATCCCCAATCAACACTCATTGGCCTTGAACTGGAGGTGGAAAGACAAGAAATGTACCTTTATAGTTTGTTTCAAAAGTAGTGAATTGGGCAGAGTTCATGTCCAAAATTGTTTTGCGTATGGCTGCTCCTGTGGAATATCTGTTTTGTTAGCACATTCCAGGCTGAAAAGTTAGGTTTGGAAGGAGAATGATTTGCCCAAATTTTTTTTGAAATCATCCACACTGGTGATATGAATAATGGGACTTGATTTATCGTATATTTCTGTCTGCGCACAGTTGATTATGGAGGGGTGAGCTGGACTTTCCTCCAAACCAATGACTGTGTGTGAAATTTAGTCCTTAAAGCAGCCTTTGATGTTTTGCCACATGGAAAATGCTGTGTAAATGTAGCTGGTGTACAATGTTTTCATTTATAACTGCCTTAGTCTTGCTACAACGTTACATAATTCACACAGTCGAAATCGCATACCAGGCAGCCAAGGTGCTTTAGTTACAGTTGTGTTAGACATGGTAAGCAGGTGATGGCACACTGATTTACTTATGGCTCTGAATGTGGTCACTTTAAAAATTCATCTCCTATCATGGAATGAATGGAGTTACCAGCTGGATAGCTTCCATTAGGAAAGGGACAAAATGGCTCGCAGCTTAACCTGCAGTAAAAACATACTTCCAATTGCCAGTCGTCCTATTGTGTGGCATTTCTCCTGCTGTCTGAAGCATTTTCAGTTCAAGACTAAGGTCAGCTGCATGTTTTTTTGCATGTTTTCCCTCTGTTTTTCTGTGTACTGACTTGCTCACAGCTGTGGCCCAGTGGGTGGTAGCTTTTTCTAACCTCTAGCTGGCAGATGTGAGAGAGAGGACGGGCTGATGATAAGCCTCTCCTTTTGGCAGGGGCTTTAGGTACCTTCTTTGTCTCAAAGAATGCACTAAGACTGAATACTGAATTTGTGTCACTTCAAGAAAGTTGAACTTGAGGAAGTGATCATTTTAACCTATGGTGGTTCTTTGCTACAGGAAGTAGGCATACCTGGTTTGCAGTCAGTCTGCTGGCTGCTTCCCTGTTAGCTGAATGAAATCATAGCCCAGGCAGTTATAACAAGATCCTAAAGATTAAAGACCTCCTCTTAACCTGTTTACAATTCACAAAATCTAAGCTGGTTAAGTAATCTGCTTTATTAAAGCCTCTGTAGTGTCTGTCACCTGCAGTGTCTCATGGTCCCTGAAGGTGCTGATAGCTGCCTCTTAATCAGAACTTCATCTCTGTGACCTGCATGTCATTTAAAGTGGAACTGTAATTAACTCGCTGTCTGGAGAGCAATTCTAAATCATGCTTTCTCTGTATTTGCTTGTAGCTACTAACTCCTGGCATGTGGGCCCCATCCAGCAAGTGACAATCCTAAATTAAACTTAGCCTGATATTGTAAAAAGTGGATGGACAGGAAGACCCAAATTCCCAGGCTCAAGTTGATGAAAGTTGCAAGTCTGCTTTGGATGGCTCGGTGAGGCCATAACAGTAGTGTTCTCACACCAGGCCTGCTTTTTCCCAGGCCTTCATCACCATTAAACTAACATAAAAGCAATTTGCGATTTTTGAGAAGATTTGTTGCTCAGGTTGAGGCTCAGGTTGTAAGCTTGCTTCCTGAGCTGACAGGTTAGTTTTCAGATGCTTTATCACCATGTTAGGTAACATCATCAGTGAGCCTCCGGTGAAGTGCTGTTGTTCTGTCCCACTTCCTATTTATGTGATTTGGTATGATAAGGTGGGTGATATAATTTCCAGTTCTTTTCGTTTGAGGTTGGTAAGTGGGGTCCAAATCAATGTGCTTATTGATGGAGTTCAGGTTTGAATGCCAGGCCTTTAGGAATTCCCATGCGGGTCTCTGTTTCGCCTATCCCAGGATGGATGTGTTGTCCCAGTCGAAGTAGCGTCCTTCAATAGGAACCATTAACAGACATGGAGAAAGCCGTCCTAATAAGAGGGATGAACTACCACTACAGAGACCTGGTCAAAAAGGACTTAGTCTGTTGTCTTTCAGGGTTGATTCTAATGCTGTCATGAGAAATCCAGCAGACCATTAGTCAGACAGTGGCATCAACACTATGCAGGAGGAAGAAAGGGAATGCCGTCAACATAGAGGAAAGGAAAACCCTAGAAGGACTCGGAGGACAGAAACTTTGTAATCTTACCAGCAGGTAAAGAAGGTATGACCGTCATCCTAAACAGAACACAGTACATTGAAAAGATGAACTCACTGCTTGCAAATACTGACACTTACCAACAGATGGCGATAGACCTGACTCCACAGCTTGAAACCAGTATCACAGCTACATTGAAGAAGCTTCATACATCAGGCCAGATTAACAAGAAACATGAAACCTGATGGATCCAACACACCACGCTTCTACGGATTACCTAAGGTATGCAAGTACTCCCCTCAGACCCATGGTCTCACCTGTTGCCACACTGACCATACAGACTAGCAAAAACTGAAATACCTAACAGCCACTCCATCTACTCCACCCAAGAATTCCTGAACATCATCAAAGTTAACAAGATAGAAGAGGATGAAATAATCTTCTATGATGTAACTGCCCTATTCCATCGGCCAAAGAAACATTGACCACACCACAGAAACATTGACCACACCACTAGACAAACCAAGGACACAAACACCAGACAGCACCAACGTCATCAGCAAGGTCAACATCCTCAGGCTAGTAGACCTGTGCCTCACTACCCACTTCACCTTCAATGACAAGACCTACCAACAAATCAATGGAACACCCATGGGATCACAGATATCAGGCTTCTTAGCAGAATCAGTCATGCAGAGACTCAAATGAACATCCCTCCCCATGATCGAGCCCAAACTTTGGGTCCGCTACGAGGATGACATCTTTGTCATCACAAAACTGAATAAATTAGAGGAAACCGATAACAACAAAATTAACATCCTTACTGGCATAAATTTCCCAGAAGATTAGGAGAACAACAAAACACTCCCATTCATAGGTGCCACAGTGGTGCAAACATTTAATGGAGAACTGCAGACCAGCGTATACAGGAAAGCAACACACACAGACCAGATACTTAACTACAGAAGCAATCATCCCAACAGCCACCAACAGAGCTGCATCAGGACAGGCCACAACCCACTGCAGCACCCGGGAACTATGCGCAGCAGAAGAAAAATACCTATACAGCATATTCAAGAAAAACAGGTACCCAATGAACACAGTCTGCCAATTCTTAAATTATAAACTCAACAAGTAGACACAACACACCCAGAACGTCTAGGCACTCTACCATATATCAAAGACATCTTGGCGATGACTACCAGACTACTCCAACCCCTTGGCATCATGTAGCCCACAAACCTACCAACACATTGAAGCAGCTCTTGATGGATCTAAAGACCCTCTACCAACAACAAGCGAAACAAATGTAATTTACAAAATACTGTGCAAGGACTATCAAACACTGTGGGACAGACAGACAGAAAACTAGACGCCAAGATACAGTAACACCAATTATCCACCAAAAGACATGACTCGCTATAACTGGTGTCCTTGCATACAGGTGAAGAAGGACACCACTTCGACTATGACAGCCTATCCATCCTCGGACAGGCTAAACAGCAACACGCACGGGAATTCCGAGAAGCTTGGCATTCAAACCGAAGCTCCATCAATAAACACATCAATTTGGATCCCATTTACCAACCTCTGGAAAAAAACAGCTGGAAATGATATCACCCACCTTAACAAACCAAGTCACACAAATAGAAAGCAGGATAGAACACCAGAGCTTCGCTTGAGCCTCACTGATGTTACCTAGCATGGTGACGAAACATCTGAAAACCTGCCAGCTCTGAGCATAAAAGCAAATAGTTAGTTTCAGAAAGGTGATCTTCAAGTCCTGCACCCAGATCCAACTTTGTCAAATACACTTTGGTCCAGTTCTTCTTTCAAACCACATCATAGGGCTTACTGGACCTACTGGCCTCCTATCATGTCACAATATAATACTTTTCTTTAGAAAATTAAAGTAGCATCCATATCTGTGATCAGGAGACCAGCAGGAAAGGTGAAAGTGTTACTGCTATTTAAAGTTGTCAGAACATGAGATGTCGAGAGTGTGGCGCTGGAAAAGCGCAGCAGGTCAGGTAGCATCCGAGGAGCAGGAGAATCAATGTTTTGGGCATTCCAGATGAAGACCTTATGCGCGAAACGTCATCCTCAGATGCTACCTGAGCTGCTGTACTTTTCTAGCACCATATTCTTGACTCTGAGCTCCAACATCTGCAGTCCTCACTTGCTCCCTGCACATGTGCGATTGACACTGAAGTAGAAAAAGGGCAGCAGATATAGGGTTTGGGTTGCCTTGGTGATGGGGGTATTGGATCAGATGGTAGGCGTTTGGCTTCAAAACTGAGTGGAAACAATGTTGGGAAGGTAGTTCCTGGTGTTGGTGCTGAGTTTGGAAGGGTGTGGGGTCACTTGCATAGTTAGCCAAGAGTTTGAACAGGTTTTAATTCCTCTGCCTTTTCCCGGGAAATGGTTACACTAAGTCAGTTGAAACCCTCCCAAGTTTCTAACTCATACCTGGGGGCGTTTTCTGATCGCTCTAGATGCCAGCTAATCGCCCATTGGAAGTTTCAATTTCCTGGATAATTCCTAAGGAGTCAGCTATGTCAAAATGATCCTGATACATAAATCCTCTGTCACAGATAAGAGGGGAGATGAATTTAATTATTGTTACTGTCCTCCTTTCCAGTCCATTAGGGAGGTGGGTTTAAATTTTATTTTCTCATTTTAAAAGGTATGCGATTTGTACATTTTCCCCAAAACCTGATTGAAGTTTCATTTAAAAATACTAAACAGCAAATTGAGGGTTAAACCAATACGTTGATGTCCAGTTGTGATTCTTTCAGTTGATTTTGCTATTTTGTAGGACTCCAGATGAAGTCTATTACTGACGGTGTTATAATTGTTAATTGAGAATTGGTTCACTTGACAGGAGAAACACTGGTTTGTTTTCAGGAATCCGATTTTTAAGAAGTAGTAAAATCAGATGGACAATTAGCTAAGCCTGGAGCTGTTTACTCTTCAGGACTTATGGGCAGTCTGGCGAACAAAACTTAAAGCTCTATAATAGTTCAAACAAGCCAGTTTCAGTCACAAGACTTGGACTGAGCAGAAACACCATGTATTTAGATTTTGTTGGCCCCCACCTTTGAAACCATTGTTTTGAAGCAGATAAAATGAAGTCATTTGCACCAAGTCAAGTAGTGCCTTTTGTTAGTCTCCTTTGTTCAGAATTGACTGAAGTAGGGCAACCCATCTTCTGGTCCATTGTGTTGGCTTGGTAGGAGGTGATGAGTTTGCTTTTGTCCTCCTAATTGGAATTTTCTGGAAACCGTCAACTTGCTCATTCTGTTTGGTGTAATAGCTGTTCTTCGAAATGTAATTGCTGACTTTGGTTTTAAAAAAATTAAATAGATAATGTTGGGCCAGTTGGCTGAGAAGTGGCAGATGGAGTTTAATTTAGATAAATGTGAGGTGCTGCATTTTGGGAAAGCAAATCTTAGCAGAACTTATACATTTAATGGTAAGGTCCTAGGGAGTGTTGCTGAGAACAAAGAGACCTTGGAGTGCAGGTTCATAGCTCCTTGAAAGTGGAGTTGCAGGTAGATAAGATTGTGAAGAAGGCTTTTGGTATGCTTTCTTTTATTGGTCAAAGTATTGAGTACAGGGATTGGGAGGTCATGTTGCAGCTGTACATGACACTGGTTAGTCCACTGTTGGAATATTGCATGTACTTCTGGTCTCCTTCCTATCGGAAAGATGTTGTGAAACGATGTTCAGAAAAGATTTACAAGGATGCTGCCAGGGTTGGAGGATTTGAGCTATCGGGAGAGGTTGAACAGGTTGGAGCTGTTTTCCCTGGAGTTAGATTAGATTAGATTCCCTACAGTGTAGAAACGGGCCCTTTGGCCCAACCAGTCCACACCGACCCTCCGAAGGGTAACCCACCCAGACCCAGTTCCCTCTGACTAATGTACCTAGCACCATGGACAATTTAGCATTGCCAATTCACCTTTGGATTGTGGGAGGAAACCGGAGCACACGGAGGAAACCCACATGGACACGGGGAGAATGTGCAAACGCCACACAGACAGTTGCCCAAGGCTGGAATCGAACCTGGGACCCTGGTGCTATGAGGCAGCAGTGCTAACCACTGAGCCACCGTGCTGCTCCATTTGGAAGCTGAGGGGTGACTTTAGAGGTTTACAAAATCAAGAGGGGCATGGATAGGATAAATAATCTTTCCCCTGGGTGGGGGAGTCCAGAACTAGAGGGCATAGGTTTAGGGTGAGAGGGGAAAAGATATAAAAGATAGCTAAGGGGCAACATTTTCACACAGAGGCTGAGAAGTGTATGAAATGAGCTGCCAGAGGAGGCTGGTACAATTGCAACATTTAAGAGGCGTTTGGATGGGTATATGAATAGGAAGGGTTTGGAGAGATATGGGCCGGGAGCTGGCAGGTGGGACTAGATTGGGTTGGGATATCTGGTTAGCATAGTTGAGTTGGACCGAAGGGTTCGTTTCCATGCTGTACATCACTATAACCCTTAAGATCTTTCTCTTCCTGCCTTCTGGGCATATCACCTATGCTGCTGCAACAACTGTTCACCCATTGGAAGATTTGGGCAAAAACGTTAATAGCTAGACTTCCACATTAAATGGTGACCAGGGGGTGAGTGCAGGGTTGGATCTGGTATGAGGTGGAGGCGGGGAAGTAAGGAAACTGGTGAAGTCGACATTGATGCCGTGTGATTGGAGGATCTCAAGGCGGAAGATGAGGCGTTCTTCCTTCAGGTGTCTGGTGTCTTGGATTTGGCAATGGAGGAAGCCTAGGACTTGCATGTCCTTGGTGGAGTGGGAGGGGATGTTGAAGTAGTCTGCCACAGGACAGTGGGCGTGTTTGGTGCGTGTGTCCCAGAGATGTTCCTTGAATGTTCTGCATGTTGGCCTCCTGTGTCCCCAATGTAGTGGAGACCACATCGAGAGCAATGGACACAGTAAATGGGGTGTTTGGATGTGCAGGAAAATCTCTGCCGGATGTCACATGTGGAACCTGAACCCGAATGAGGATGGTTCTTGCTCAGTCATGCTTTTGTACATCTCATAAATAGTTAATCAGCATGCATCAGTTTGTCTTAGTAAATGGTTGAAGCCTTCATTTGTCAAAAAAGATGCCTGAATCCAGACATGTTATTTATAAAGTGGTGGAGGGTGCAGGGGGAAGGCAATCATCTTGCTTAAAATCTGCAATCATGTTGTAGTTGTGTTCTCAAGGTTGTCAGCAGGATTTGGGTTACTGCATAATAATAAGTCTGCATGGTGTAGCTCATTGCACACAGCTTGTATTTTGTCTCTGTTTTCTTTATCAAAGAACCTTTGCCTCAATGAAGTAATTTCTTGTTTTAATACCAATCTACTGAGATTTTTCAAAGCATTCTGAATGTGTCTGGAGTTTCAACTTGGGTGTCCATGCAACTAGGTCCTGAAACTTGCTTCTCTATTCGATAAGATCATAGCTGATCTGCTTATGACCTCAACTCCATTTTGTGCCAATTTTTTGACCTTTTGGTTTTAATGTAAGTCAAGAATCATTTAGACTCGCCTTTGATTCTGCCTTCACTGATCTTTGGGGAACAGAATTCCACAGACTCTCAACCGTCTGTGAGAAATCGATTTCCTTGCCTGCGTCTTAACTGGGGAGACCCTTTTGTGTTTAAACTTTGTCCCTGAGTTCTTTGCAAGTCTTTGTCTTGCAAAGGGAAACATTTCTTTCTGCATCCACCTTGTCAAGAAGCTTTGTCAGCCTCTGATGTGCTTAAATAAGATTTTCTGAGCTGCAAAGGGTATAAGTCTAACCTATCTAATCTTCCCACACAGCGTAACACCCTGCTCCCAGGAGTCAGTCCAGTGAACCTTTTTATGAACTGTTTCTAATGAAGTTATATAATTTTAGTGAAGAGCTCAGAACTGTACACAACTCCAAAATGTGACCTCACCAATGCCCTAAATCACTGTAGCAAAACATTCTTAAATTGTATATTTATTTCCCTTACAATGATTCCTAGTCACTGCCTGTACCTGCATGTAACGTTTGGTGATTCATGTACCAAGACATCCAGGTTCCTTTTGTACTGCAATATTCTGCAATTTTCTCTGGTCAAATATCTTGCTTATGAGTAACCTTTCTTTATTGTTTTGCAGTCTCTCATCTTGTTCACAACTTCCTGTCATAGTCGTACAGAAACCTGCCTATCTTAATGTCACCAACAAAGTTAGCAAATATGCATTCAATCCCTTCATCCAAACCATTGACATGGATTGTAAACAGTTGAGGCTGCAGCACTAATCCCACTGGCAGTCTGTAATCATAGCTGCCTACCCAAAAAGATCCGTTATGTCTATTCTGCTTCCTGGTAGCTAACCAATCCTGTATCCGTGCCAATATGTTATCCCTGACACTTGAAGCTCTTGTATTGTGTAGCATTGTGGCATCTTGTTGGCTGCCTTCTGGAAAAATCATGCAATGTATTAGATTAGATTATTTGCAGTGTGGAAACAGGCCCTCCGGCCCAACAAGTCCACACTGATCCACCCTCCAAAGAGCAACCCCTTCATCTAAGACTACAGGCAATTTAGCGTGGCCAATTCACCTAACCTACACATCTTTGGACAGTGGGAGTGAACCAGAGCACCCGGAGGAAACCCACGCGGACACTGGGAGAATGTGCAAACTCCACACACAGCAGGAATTGAACCTGGGTCCCTTGCGCTGTGAGGCAGCAATGCTAACCACTGTGCCGCCCTAAGTCTACAGGTTCTTCTTTATCTGTTTCGTTTATTTAATGTGCTGGTTAGAATGATTCTACATTTGTTCCGAAAAAGTCTTGCATTTGTAAATTTGTCTTTTCACAGCCACTAGACAATTCAGAGTGCATTTTAGCAAATTAGTTTTTGCAAAGTAGTCACTGTTGAAACATAAGGATCGTAGTATAATTACATTGTTAACCCCGTTCAAGTAGTTTCCTTACAGATGTAGCTGCTCAGTTATGTTGTCCTCCTGGTTTATGTAGATCCTGTAGGAAGTGCCGTTCTACTCCTCGAGTTTAGGGTTTTTGTTAAAATTTGACTTTGTTAATATTGTTTTATTTTAATGTTAATAAAATCATGACAAAGTTAAATCACACAACACCAGATTATAGTCCAGCAGGTTTACTTGGATGCATTAGCTTTCGGAACGCTTCTCCTTCAGATAGTTGTGAAGCAGGATTACAAGACACCGAATTTATAATGAAAGATTACACTGTCATGCAAGCAAAATGATATACAGAGGAACCTCAATTATCCACATGAGTTGGTGGGCAATATTTTGTTCGGATAAGTGATTATTTGGATAATCGATTTGACCTTAAAAAAGGGAAGCCATCTGATTTAACGCTATGCTCTACAGGAGAGTTTGTTTAAATCAATAATTTTGATGAGTCTGCTTTTTAAACAAACTAATCTTTGCATTCTGCAAATTGCAGGTTAAACTGAGAAGGACTAAACCCTTACCCTCAGATAAATTTATGAAATCCCAGCATTAAGCCAGGTCCCGAACAGCTTCTACAATCACGAGCATTTTTCAGTTTCCACTGAACTCAGTGTTGTGATAGAAAGACAGAAGCACCGCCTCACACATGCATTTACTTTCTGCCATTTTTTTCATGAACGGCCCAGTAAAGTGACAGGAATAAAGCATTTACTTTTGCAAAGGGCTGTGTAACTAACTGTTGCATAAAAAATAAAAATCCAGTTGTTGTTGCTTGAGGTGCTTGTGTTTCTTTCTTTTTGCCAGGATTTTCACATATTCTTCAGTACAGGTAATCCAAATTCACTTACCGCTTTGTAATGTTTTTTATGGGACCTTGAAATCTTGTTTGGATAATCCAGAATTCGGATAATTGATATTCAGATAACCCAAGTTCCTCTGTAATTAACAAACCTAGATTGTTGTTAGGTCTTTCATCTTTTGGAATGGGTTACAGGTAGCGGTTCAATAATATGTAAATCCCAGAAATTCTTTCAAGTCACATTCTCAAGATGAAGTGAGGTTTCATATTTTAAAAAGTTGATATCTCCGCTCAGACAATGCATTAATGGTGTGAGGTCAGAGTCTGTCTAAATCCTAGTCTTGAGTCAGATTGGTTCTATTTCCAAAGTGGATTTTACAAAATAATATATGGATTGACTATCTGCATTGACTGCCTACAAGTTGAGCATTTTTTGAGAAAAATAGAATATATCTGCCAATATAATGCCACAAATAATGTGTGTGTGTGTGTGTGTGTGTGTGGATATGTACATGTCCTTGAGTGTAGTATAATGGGGTCACCTGTAGTGTGACGTGAACTCAAAGTCCTGGTTGAGGCCATCCCCATGGGTACCGAACTTGGCTATCAGCCTCTACTCTGCCACTCTGCGTTGTTGCCTGTCCCAAAGTCCACCCTAGAGGATGGTCACCTGAAGATCCGAGGCTGAATATCCTTGACTGCTGAAGTGCTCCCCGCCTAGGAGAGAACACCCTGTGTGGTGATTGTTGTGCGGTGTCCATTCATCCGTTGTCGTAGCCTCTGCTCGGTCTCTCCAATGTACCATGCCTTGGGGCATCCTTGTCTGCAGCGTATGAGACAGACGCACCAGCCAAGTCACATGAGTATGGTGTGTGGTGTCTCCAAGTGTGTAGTGATGATATCAGTGTTGACACTCTGACATGTCATGGCAACCACTGCAAGACAGGGTTGTATGGTGTTGTGTTTGATGTGGTCTTGAAGGCTGGGCAGTTTGCTGCGAACAATGATCAATTTAAGGTTTGGAGCTGTGGGGAAGGTCTTGATGAGGTGCTCATCCTCATGAAAATGTATTGCCAGTTGCGAAGAACATGGCGTAGTTTTTCAGCTCCCAGGAAGTTCTGCACAACAAAGGGTACCTTATCAGTTGCAACCAGTGTCCCGCTCCTGAGGAGGTCATTACGGTTTCTCACTGTGGTATGTCAGAACTGGCAGTCAATGAGTTGAGCATTGTACCCTGTTCTTATGAAGGTATCCTTGAGCACCTTCAGGTCTCTGTCATGTTCCTCCTCATCTGAACAAATCCTGTGTGCATAGGGCTTGCCCATATGGGATGGCTATTTTTAATGTTTTGCGTGGAAGTTAGAGACGTGTAGCATTGTGAGGTTATCTGTGGGTTACAGTAGAGCGAGGTGCTAAGGTGCCTGTCCTTGATGGAGATGCATGTGTTCAAGAATGAGACAGATATTAAAGAGGAGTCCATGGTAAGTCTGATATTGAGATGAAACTCGTTGATATCACTGTGTAGTTGTCTTGAAGTAGATCTGGTGGATAGTGTTGGTTGAAGGTCCTGTGCAGCAAAGAAGTCTTGTTCGAACCTGTGCATGAAAATGTTGGTATATTCGGGTGAAAATTTTGTCTTAATGGCTTTTGTGTGTCTCTAGATGAAGAACTGGTTGTCAAAGGTGCAACTGTGGTTGAGAATGAAGCGAGTGAGTTTTAGGATGATTTTTGGAGATTGGTTGTTGGTATTGAGTGCTGAAGCGGTCACAGCGATGCTGTCATCATGGGGGATGCTGGTATTGACCTCTGAAACGTCTGTCACGTGGAATGTTCCTGGTTCAACTAGTCCGTGTGTGCTGGGTTTCTGTAAGAAATCTAATGATTAGATTAGATTACTTACAGTGTGGAAACAGGTCCTTCGGCCCAACAAGTCCACACCGACCCGCCGAAGCGCAACCCACCCATTCCCCTACATTTACCCCTTTACCTAACACTATGGGCAATTTAGCATGGCCAATTCACCTGCACATCTTTGGACTGTGGGAGGAAACCGGAGCACCCGGAGGAAACCCATGCAGACACGGGGAGAATGTGCAAACTCCACACAGTCGCCTGAGTCGGGAATTGAACCCGGGTCTCTGGCGCTGTGAGGCAGCAGTGCTAACCACTGTGCCACCGTGCCACCCACAAATCTGTAGTGTCGTGACAGAATCTGGGGGGGTCCCCTGAACGATGGGTTTCAAGATGCCTTCGGCATAGCCAGAGAGGTTATCACACAGGGTCCCGTTGCCTGATACGATGGGATGTCCTGGTGTGTAGGCTTTGTGTATCTTCGGAAGGCAGTAGAAGTCCCCTATACAAGAAGTACATGCGATGAGGGTGCATAAGGATCTCTGAAGGACCGGATTCAAAGTCCGGATCAATGTGTTTAGTTCATGGGTGTGCTCTTTGGTTGGATCAGCCGGTAATTGCCTGTATTGTTCCTGATGGTTCAGTTGTCAGCACACTTCCTTGCAGTAATCTGTTCTATTCTGAATGACAATGGCTCTTCCTTTATCTGCTGGTTTGATGACAATGTTGCGATTGATTTTGAGAGCATGGGTGGCGTTGCATTGTGATTGAGTGATGTTTTGCTCTACCTTGTGGGTGTAGCAGTTGAATCTGGCATTTACATATTTCCTGACTGTCTGTCTGTTTATTTGTTTGAGTGTACATGCAAGCACAGGGCAGCAGCCCTCTGGAAGGGTCCAAATTGACGATTCCTCTGGTTGCTCCTATATGGATCTCTGGGATGACTGTTCTGGTTCCTTGGTGGGCTCGTTGGGATTACTGCTGACATCTTGGGAAGAATTCCTGGAGTCTCATTCCTCTGATGAATTCCTTAGTGTCTGCCACAAGACTAATGGGGTCCATTTTGGTGGTGCAGCAGAAATTGAGTCCCTAGCTGAGGAGTTGAAACTTTATTGCTGGAACAGCACAGCAGGTCAGGCAGCATCCAGGGAACAGGAGATTCGACGTTTCGACTAATGGGGTCCATTTTGGTGGTGCAGCAGAAATTGAGTCCCTAGCTGAGGACTTCAGTGTCTTCTGGTTGAAGGGTGCAGTCCGATAAATTGACTATCAGTTTCCCTGTGGTGATAACGTTTTCAACTCTGCAGATACATTCTATTTTGCTCAAAAATGCATAACTGTAGGCAGTCAATCCATATAATATTTTGTAGAATCCACTTTGGGAATAGAACCAGTCTGACTCGAGACTGGGATTCAGGCAGACTCTGACCTCATATATTTAATGCATTGCCTGAACTGTCACCTTTTTCAAATATAAGACCTTAAGTTATTTTGAGAATGTGACTTGAAAGAAGTTCTGGGATTTACATATTACTGAACCGAAACCTGTAACCCATTCTAAAAGATGAAGAACTTAACAATAATCTAGGCTTGTTAAATATATAATTTTGCTTGCATGATTTTGTAATCTTTCACTATAAATTGTCGTATGATCCTGCTCCACAACCACGTCAAGAAGCAGCAGTGCTCCAAAAGCTAGTGCTTCCAATAAATCTATTGGACTATAACCTAGTGTTGTAATTTTTAACTTTGTCCACCCAGTCCAACTGGGATGTCCACCCATTTTTAACTTTGTCCACCCACCACCTCCACATCATTAAAATAATGACATTTGTTTAACGTAAATAAAACAAAGATCGGCAGTTACTGGAGATCAGAAACAAACAAAAACAGAAATTGCTGGGTTGTGTCTGTTGTAAAACGTCCCAAAGTACTAACTGTGCAGTGTTTCTTTTATATTTAGTGACTTATTTTGCAAGTTATTTCTGCTAGGAATACACAATATTCTGGTCTTGGGGTTCAGTACTTCAAATTGTACATTCACGTTCTGAGCAGGAAATGCCTGAAAGAACTTGATTCTAGTTGATTTCTGTGAAAACCTGTGATTCACTTAGTCACTTAGTTTAACATCATTGGTTTTCAGGAGCACAATAACATTAAGTAGTGATTTGCCTTAATGGGCCCAATATCATTAAATCATAAAATCCCTACAGTGTGGAAAGAGGCCATTCACCCATTGCGACTGAGCACCAGCCCACACCCTATCACCGTAACCCCAACTAATTACCTTGGCTAATCTGTCCCTGGACGCTGTGGGCAATTTAGCATGGCCCATCCAACCCCTAACCTATACAGATTTGGTTTATGGGAGGAAACCTGAGCCCCTGGAGGAAACCCATGCAGTGATGAGAATGTGCAAACTCCATACAGACAGTCTTCCGAGGGTGGAATTGAGCCTGGGCCCTTGGCACTGAGTCCCATGCTGTCTAAAACTTGATGACTGCAACACTGCCCCAGTTATACCAAGAGCAGTTGTTTAAGTAACACTTTTTATCAAATAAAAATAAAATTTTCTGGAAACTTGGAGATGGTAAATCTGTAAAGAGAGATCATGAAGTGGCTGTACAGCCTTCATCAGAGCTGACCTGTGCTTAATTACAGGACTAAGATTTTGAGAGTATTTCAGTTGTGAATGTTTTAGTTCTCTTGGAAGACGCACAAATCACCACCTCTTTGTTCCTTTTTAAGATTTAAAATTTTTACGTCCAAACACAGATGTGATGGTACTGTTACCTCCCAATTAATTGGGACTTTTAAATATATGTCTGCTATCAAACCATTACTGTTATGATTTACTTGGAAAACTGCTATCAACATTAGTCAGTGCATTTCCAGAACTTTTTTTTTGTTACTGAGGTCTTGCACTGATACTTCTGATAGGTTTAACCTATTAACCTACTTGGGTTTTGTATGTAACACCACTGATCTCAGCTGTTGCCACCAGATATAGGATCTCAGCAGTTCAAGAAGAATGCCCTGAGGGGTGATGAATGGAGAAGAGCTGCAGCTTTCACAGAGCTGTCCAGAAGAGTCCAAATGGGAACAGTTTATGAAATAAAACAAAAGGATTGCATTTATCATTTTAACCTTTTAAACACTTGTCCTTTGCATCTCTTTGTGTGAAGTGGTTAATTCAAGAGCCCGCTCTTTTGCAATGCAGTGATGAAAATTTCAAATCTTCTGGATGATCTAATTCTAGGAAAACCCTGCCTCAAAATCCATGTACACACAAACCTGTAGAATGTTCATGAAGGAGCTTGAGTAAAAGTGTAGCAGCTGTCACCAAAAGAAAATGTGTGAATTGCAACAAGATTGCAGCATACTAGCCCAAGCAAATAATGGCCTGAATGTAGGCAGCTCTGGTCAG
The DNA here is from genome assembly GCF_004010195.1 of Chiloscyllium plagiosum. Lineage (NCBI taxonomy): Eukaryota > Metazoa > Chordata > Chondrichthyes > Orectolobiformes > Hemiscylliidae > Chiloscyllium > Chiloscyllium plagiosum. The sequence continues at coordinate 67,107,706 of NC_057720.1, forward strand.
TTAATGCATTGAATATTGTGCACAGTTCATAGACCATAAAGATGCACAGCACAGAAACAGACCCTTCAGTCCAACTTGTCCATGGCGACCAGATATCCCAATCTAATCTCGTCCCAGTACCCGGCCTATATCCCTCCAAACCCTTCCTATTCATATACCCATCTAGATGCCTTTTAAATGTTGCAGTTGTACTCGCCTCCACCATTCCCTCTGGCAGCTCATTCCATAAACTCACCACCCTCTGCGTGAAAACGTTGCCCCTTAGGTTTCTTTTAAAGCTTTCTCCCCTCACCCTAAACTTATGCCCTGTGTTCTGGACTCCCCCATCCCAAGGAAAAGACCTTGTTTATTTACTCTATCCATGCCCTTCATGATTTTATAAATCTCTAAAAGGTCATCCCTCAGCCTCTGATGCTCCAGGGAAAACAGCCCTAACCTATTCAACCTTTCCCTATAGCTGAAATCCTCCAACCCTGGCAACCTTCTTGTAAATCTTTTCTGAACCCTTTCAAGTTTCACAATGTCCTTCCAATAGGAAGGAGACCAGAATTGCACACTGTATTCAAAAAGTGACCGAACAAACATCCTGTACAACTGCAACTCGACCTCCCAACTCGTATTTTCAATGCTCCTACCAATAGCAGAAAGCATACCAAACGCTGCCTTCACTAACCTATCAACTTGAGACTGCACTTTCAAGGAGCTACTTGGTCACTTGGTCTATAGTTCTCTGGCTTATCCTTACCACCCTTCCTACAGAGTGGCACCACGTTAGCCAACTCCCAGTATTCTGGCACCTCACCTGTGACTATCGGTGATACAAATATCTCAGCAAGAGGCCCAGCAATCAATTCTCTAGCTTCTCACAGACTTCTAGGGTACACCTGATCATGTCCTGGGGATTTATCCACCTTTATGCATTTTAAGACAGCCAGCACTTCTCTGTAATATGGACATTTTTCAAGATGCTACCATTTATTTCCCTACATTCTATATCTTCCATGTCCTTTTCCACAGTAAATACCGATGCAAAATATTTGTTTAGTATCTCCCCCATCTCCTGCGGCTCCACATAAAGGCTACCTTGCTGATCTTTGAGGGGTGCTGGAAATGTGTTGCTGGAAAAGCGCAGCAGGTCAGGCAGCATCCAGGGAACAGGAGAATCGACGTTTCGGGCATAACCCTAACCCTAACCCTATCGCAGGTGAGGGGCCCTACTCTCTCCTAGTTACCGTTTTGTCCTTAATGTATTTGTAAAAACCCTTTGGATTCTCCTTAACACTATTTGCCAAAGCTATCTAATGACTCCTTTTCGCCCTCCTGATTTCCTCCTTAAGTATACTCCTAACTTTATATTCTTAGGATTCACTTAATCTATCCTGTCTATACCTGACATGTGCTTCCTTCCTTTTCTTAATCAAACCCTTGATTTCTCTAGTCATCTAGCATTCCCTATACCTACTTCTATACCTAGCCTTTCCTTTCACCCTAACAGAAATATATTGTCTCTGGACTCTCATTATCTCATTTGAAGCCTTCCCATTTTCCAGCCGTCCCTTTACCTGCGAACATGATCCCCAATCAACTTTTGAAAGTTCTTGCCTAATACTGTCAAAATTGGCCTTTCTCCAATTTAGAACTTCAACTTTTAGATCTGGCCTATCTTTTTCCATCACTATTTTAAAACTAATAGAATTATGGTCACTGGCCCCAAAGTGCTCCCCCAGTGACACACCAGTCACCTGCCTTGCCTTATTTCCCAAGAGTAGGTCAAGTTTTGCACCTTCTCTAGTAGGTACATCCGCATACTGAATCCAAAAACTTTCGGATAATAAATTCCTCTCCATCTAAACTCTTAACGCTGTGGCAGTTCTGGTCTATTCTTGGAAAGTTAAAACCCCCACAATAACCATCCTATTATTCTAACAGATAGCTGAGATCTCCTTACAAGTTTGTTTCTCAACGTCCCTCTGACTATTAGGGAGTCTATAATATAATTCCAATAAGGTGATAATCCCTTTCTTATTTTGCAGTTCCACCCAAATAACTCCCCTGGATGTATTTCCAGGAATATCCTCCCCAAGTACAGCTGTAACACTATCATTTATCAAAAATGCCACTCCCCCCTCCTCTCTTGCTTCCCTTTCTGTCCTTCCTGTAGTATTTGTCCTGTCCTTCCTGTAGTATTTGTCCTGTCCTTCCTATAGTATTTGTCCTGTCCCTCCTGTAGTATTTGTCCTGTCCATCCCTGAGTCACATTTCTGTAATTGCTATGATATCCAGTCCCACGTTCCTAACCATGCCCTGAGTTCATCTGCCTTCCCTGTTAGGCCTCTTGCATTGAAACAAATGCAGTTTAATTTATCAGTCCTAACTTGTCTCCCTGGGTCTTATCCCCCATCCTACTAGTTTAAATCCTCCCGAGCAGCTCTAGCAAATCTCCCTGCTAGTGTATTAGTCACTTTCCAATTCAGGTGCAATCAATCCTCCTTGTACAGGTCACTTCTACCCCAGAAGAGATTCCAATGATCCAAAACTCTGAATTCTTCTCCTATACACCAGCTCCTCAGCCATGCATTCATCTGCTCTGTCCTCCTATTCCATACCTCACTAGCTCATAGCACTGGGAGTAATCCAGATATTACTGCCCTCAGACCTCCTTTTTAAAATCCCTGCTTAACTTTCTATATTCTCCCTACAGAATCTCATCCTTTACCTTCTTGTGTTGTTGATTCCAATGTGTACGATGACCTCCTGCTGGTCCCTCTCCCCTTGAGAACATTCTGCACCCTCTGAGACATCCTTGATCCTGGCACCAAAGAGGCAACATACCATTCTAATTTTTTACTGCTGGCCACAGAAACCTCTGTCTGTGTCTCTGACGAGAGAGTCCCCTAACACAATCAATCGCTTAAAACCCTCATTACATTATGGTCTCGGTACCAGAAACTTGGCTGTTCGTGCAACATTTCCCTGAGAATCCATCACCCCTACATTTTCCAAAACAGCAAACTTGTTTGAAATGGGGAAAGCCCATAGACTCCTGCACTAACTGCCTATCTCTCTCACCTTTCCTGGAGTTACCCCATCTATGTGACTGTATCTGCAGCTTTTGTCCTTCCTATAACTGCTATCCATCCCATCCCTTTGCTCTTGTAAATTCCTCATTGTCTCAAACTGTCGCTCCAACAGATCAATTCGATTTGATAGGATTTGCAACTAGCGGCATTTATTGCAGATATGATCCTCAGTTACTTGTACACTGTCTCTAAACTCCCACATCTGACAAGAAGAGCATATCACTCTACTATTGTTGCTTCTTCCAATCTACGAACCTAGAAAAAGAACAGTATTATTATTCTTCTGCAAAACACTGCTCCAGGCTAACTTAATACTTATGACTTCAGAGACGTATCTAAATAAAGAACCCACTCTTGTCGCTATTGTAGATTTACAGCATGGCAATACTTAAAATGATTCCCTTATCTGTTTCTGTGCTGTCACCTCTCCCAAACAGGTTCCTCCAAGATCAGTTGTGAATTTTGCTGTTTGTTACTTTTCCCAGACGCACTCAGATATCCAGCGATGCATGAATTCGAAACAGCAAAGGCAGTAAATGCTGTGACAGTTAGCAGTGTGGGGTTCTCTCCATCTCCCTCTTCTCCATTCTCCCTCTCTTTCCCCCCCCACCTCACCCCCACGCGCTCTCTCCTCTCCCCCCCCACACACACCGCCCCCATAATGGACGTGGTGTAGCATGAATGGAAATTAAAGGGAGGATATTGTGATGGATTTCCGGTTATGGATGTCGGTGTTGAGGAAAATCTGTGGAAGCTTGACTTTTCAATTTTGAAACGTGTGGAAAGTTGATCTTGTGGAAGTATACGAGAAAGCGAATGATATGGAGAACTGCTAGAGTAGGACAAGGAGTCACAGATTGAAATCAGTCAAAGGCAAATGTAGGATGTGTATCAAGAAGTTGTCAAATGTACTTCACAGTAACCTGGCAAACCCTGAAATTTGACAAAAAAATCAACTAGATGTGACAGTGGATCAGAATGAGGGAGAACATGTGGAATCTTCTTGGATACATTAGCAAAGGTGGACTGATTGTGTTTTTTTTGTTTGTAATATCTTTGTATGAAAAGGGAGAGCTGTGTTTCAAAGAACTAAGTTTTCACACCCCTTTAGGTCTGCTTAATAAGGATTTTTCCTGCAGTTTACTGACCTAACGTGGAATCAATTTAGTCATGTAGAGAAAAATATTTTCAAGTATGTATCATGTCTGTAGTTGAGTCTTTAAGTGCATTTGTCACCCTCTGGGATAAATATAAAACTTTGACCTGGAAGTGATATAAAGAAATTTTAAAACTACTGATCTCTCTGGGGCAAAAATGGCATTACCAATCTGGCCACCAGTAAATAAACTTGAGAAGTCTCTCAAAATTGCAGCCTCCCTGACCTTGTGCCAGAAACATTTAAGGGAGGGACCTTTGTTCTTCTCCATCACATTTCCAAGTAATTTTGTTATCTCTCCATTATATAGTGTATGCCTGACAGGCAGTACTGATCTCAACAAAGTATGTTTGTGTTTGAGTCGAGAAACCAGCATGGATTCTGATTCTGATTATTGAGTGTCACTGTTAGAGATATGAACACGGTATTGTAGTGATAAAGGTATCACTCCATCATCTGACACATCATGTTCTGACTGTACGATGAGAGAGCAAAAGCAGGCCGTTCAACCCATCGAGTCTGCTTTGCCATTCGATGGATCATGGCTGATCTGGTAATCCTCAACTCCACATTAGTGTCCTATTCCATAATGCTTGATTCATTTACTGATTTAAAAATTCTGTCTGAGCCTTGAATATAGTTATTACCCAGTCTTGACAGAGGGCTGTGGTAAAGAATTTCACAGATTCACTACCCTTTGAGGGAAGAAATTCCTCCCCATCTCTCTCAAATGTGACCCCCTCACTCTGAGATTATGCTGCCTAAGCCGAGAGTCTCCTACAAGGGGTAGCACCTTTCCTACATCTACCCTCAGAATGTCTTAGGTTTCCGTAAGGCCACCTTTCATTCTTCTAAACTCCAATGAGTACAGGCCCAGCTTACTTAATCTGTCCTTTTAATCATTCCCTCAAGACCAGGATCAACCTCGTGAAACTCCTCTAGGCTGTCTCTAGTGCCAGTATACTCTTTAGAAAGCGCTTCCTCAGTATTCTAGGTTTCATTTAGCTAGTGTCTTGTATAATTTTAGCAATGCTTCCCTAATTTGATATTTCCATTCTCTTTGAAATAAAGTTCAATGTTCCATTTGCCCCCCTCATTATATGTTGAACTTGTTTTCTGGGTTTTGTGATTAACCGGGGTGCCCTAAATCTCTCCGTTCTGTAGATTTTTGGATTTTTTCCTCTATTTAAATATCATTTTCCATTCTCGTATATTCCTCATGCTGAGGTGCATAGCCTTACATTTTCCCAGATTATATTTCATTTGTCACGTTTTTTCACAATTACTTAACCTGTCTATAATTCTCTGCAGACTGTCATCCTCACGACTTGCCTCACCGCTGTGACATCTGCAAACTTGTCTATAGTGCATTCACTTCTCTCTTCCAAGTCATTACTATACACAAATAATTATGGCCCCAGAACTGATCCTTGTGTCACTCCACTAGTTACAAGTTGCCATGCTGAAAGTGCTCTTCTTATCTCAACACTGTCTTCCAATCAGTAGCCAATTCTCTGTCCCTGCTAACACATTCACAGCTCTGTGACATTTATCTGGAGCTTTAGAGGATAGTTGATCCTACTAATGTTCTATCGTGACACCTCTTTTCATGTTTCACCATCTCTATCTTTTCCCACCTGATTCCCATTAATTTGACTGCTTGTTCTATCCATAAATATAAAAGAGAGCATATTACATGATTGCTGACTAAGCAAGATCTGGTGCATTTACTACCATAACTGGTTTAAAAATTATAATGTAAATCCAGCATTGGGATCTGACTTGATTTGATATGAAACAGAATGAAAACTCCCAAGAGGAGGAAACTACTTTGCACAGATGCTACAGTTGTTGTGTAAACTGATTGCTGTTGGCATATGTTAATTATAATTCAGTGGAGGTGATTAGGAGAGATTCTACCTATTGGGTACCCAGTGGAGTGGGGCTGTTTGAAAATTAAAAATTAGAAATGTGGTGTGTGTTTTTATTAATGTTTTTCCCCTCCCTTTTAAACATATGCTGCTGCAATATTATCTATTAGAGTAAATTTGTGGAAAAGAAATCATCCAAACTGTTCCTACTTCAGCAGTTCCTGATTGCACATAAACAAACAATCAATGTGTTTTAGATGTCCACTGTGTGTGCGTGTGCCCCTGTGGGGGTTGTGCATGCATGTGTTAGCATATATATGCGCAAGGCCAAAGTGCTCTGCAGCCATAAAGTGGCTTTTGAGTATTGCCATCATTGCAATGCAGGAACTGTTAGAGCCAATTTGCACGCAGGAAACTCTTTCAAACTGGAGTTTGAAAATGAGCAGTGAATTTGTTTTTGTGATGTTGATTTAAGGATAAATATTGATAACAAGGGTAACTCCTCTGCTGCTTTTGGAAATAGTACTGAGGATCTTTGACTTGCACCTGAGGGGGCAAATGTGGGCTTGACTTAACCATTGTAAAATTGAGAAGTCAATATAACTTCAATGAAAGGAATACCAAATGGGCCAAGTATCTAAAATGGACAAAGTCTTGTTGCTTTGATTCTGAGATGAAGTCATGACTGTGAAAGTGTATTTTCAGTCATACGTGAGATGGCTGACATTTTTAAAGTCTACGGGCTAGGCAGGGTTAAAGGGTTTTTTTTAAGTATAAAGAATGTTTGTAAAGGGACAATCTTTATAAAACAGGACAACCTCAAACCTTCAGTTAACAGTATATCACAGTTGACAGGGTATGGCAATCTTGGATGATGCTGTGTCACCCTGTTTATGCAGGAACAGGAATTCAGTTTCAATTTCACTAGTGGAGGAGACTATACTGCATATTAACATTTGCTGAGAAAAATCCTTCATTGATGTTTAAAGTGTTTAACTTTGTGATGTCTGACTGATATTAGAAAGTTTGCTTTTGTCCTTGGCAACTGGAGTTTTTTTCGTTATTTCACGAGATCTATGGACTTTTTGCCATAGTTATTTTGCCTTGATTAGATATAAAAATAATTCCAAATTCAAGATCTGGTGAAGTTGTTACAGTCCTGAATTTTTATAACTGATCTGTTTACTGGAAAACTGATACAACAGAGTCTGTTGTATGAAGTTTCTGAAAATAGCATAGTAACTGTTCCTTTTATTTGACTCTGCTTTTTTTTTAAAAAAAGGCCTTGTGTACACTGCCATATGACCACTAGGCTGTAAACTAAAGACTCGTTTTCTGATTTCATTTTGACATTCGGACAATTTGGAAGCCTTTTGCTTTGACTTCCAAACACTTCTTTCAAGTATCAATCTGTTCACATTTTGGGGTCTTATTTTTGCATTGGAATAATTTTCGGAACAGATGGATCATTAATAATCAAACCTGCCATTCATAAATAAAAGCATCCATTGTATAAGTTGAGAGGAATTGACTATATTCTCCCTCTGGTTTCGTTCTTTCCACTTTGATGCCCATCAAGCATTTTACTTCATGATGAGTGTTGAGTATCCCCAGAAAAGTTGTTCGTATTGTTTTTGGTTGTCTGGGCAGAAGCTGGTGTTGTAAGGTCACAATTAAAATAAAACCCACAAGATGGAGGAGCAGAATTGGGCCGTTCAGCCCATTGAGTCTGCACTACCATTCAATGAGATCATGGTTGAACTGATCTTCAGTTGCATTTTTTCAGCCTTTTCCCTGTAACCCTAGATTCCCTTACTGATTAAAATATCTATCTCCACTTTGAATATACTTTACGGCCGTACCTCAACAACTATTCATGGTAATGAATTCCACAGAGAAGAAATTGCTCCTCATCTCAGTCTTAAATGGGCAGTCCATTCATTAGCACTGATTCTTGTGGCACACCATTACTTACAGGTTGCAATCCTGAATACACTTCCCTTATCCCAACTATCTGACTTGTACTAGTTAGCTAAGTCTCTATCCAGACTAAATTACTACCTCCACTACCATGAGCTCTTGAGTAGCCTGATGTGCAATACCCTCAATGAACACCTTTTTATATCAAATCATATTACATCTACTGGTCCCTCTTTATATCTATACATCATCAAAGAGCTGAAATAAATTTGTTAATCAAGACTTCCCTTTTATGAAGCTGTACTGACTTTACTTGATTTTTGATGTATTTCTAAATGCGCTGCTATTCCATCCTTTATAGTACACTTCCTCAATGATAGGTTTTAAGCTAGCTGGCCTATGGTTACTTGTTTTTCTTGTTTCCCCTCTCGTTTTGCATAAGGTGTTACCCTGGCAGTTTGCCAATCCTCTGGGGTTTCTCCTGAATCTAAGGACTCTTGGAAGCTCACGACCAGTCCATCTGCCATCTCTGTAGGTACCTCTTAAAATCGTAGGATGTAGTGAAAGAGGAGTGCACAATTAGGAAATAGTTTTTTTTGCCTGCAGAAGTGTGTATTTCCTTTCTACAGTCCCTTTTGCTTCAGTATTTTAAATGAAGTTGGGGCTAAGTTGATTCAGTAATTGAGACAATTAATCACCTTTTACAGTTCCAAATTTTAATGCTTCAGCTGAGTTCAATGTGCAATTCATTGGAGTCCAAAATGTAATCAGAAGAAGGAGCTCAAACTGCAGAATGAGTTGTTCTAAATTTGTCTGTATTAAACTTAATCATTGTTTAGCCATGTCAAATGCCTTACTTGGGATGGAGAAATAGATAACATTGTCCATTGTATTACAATAGATTAAGAAATCCCAATAGAAGTGATTGCTGGGTCTCTTGCTGAGATATTTGTATCATCGATAATCGCAGGTGAAGTGCCGGAAGACTGGAGGTTGGCAAATGTGGTGCCACTGTTTAAGAAGGGTGGTAAGGACAAGCCAGGGAACTATAGACAAGTGAGCCTGACATCGGTGGTGGGCAAGTTGTTGGAGGGACAGGATGTACATATATTTGGAAAGGTAAGGACTGATTAGGGATAGTCAACATGGCTTTGTGCATGGGAAATCATGTCCCCCCCCCCCCCTCTCCAGGACACTGATTAACAAGGTTAGATCTCACGGAATACAGGGAGAACTAGCCATTTGGATACAGAACTGGCTGAAAGGTAGAAGACAGAGGGTGGTGGAGGAGGGTTGTTTTTCAGACTGGAGGCCTGTGACCAGTGGAATGCCACAAGGATCGGTGCTGGGCGCTCTACTTTTTGACATTTACATAAATGAATTGGATGCGAGCATAAGAGGTACAGTTAGTAAGTTTGCAGATGAACCAAAATTGGAGGTGTAGTGGACAGCGAAGAGGGTTACTTCAGATTACAACAGGATCTTGACCAGATGGGCCAATGGGCTGAGAAGTGGCAGATGGAGTTTAATTCAGATAAATGCAAGGTGCTGCATTTTGGGAAAGCAAATCTTAGCAGGACTTATACACTTAATGCTAAGGTCCTATGGAGTGTTGCTGAAGAAAGAGACCTTGGAGTGGAGGTTCATAGCTCCTTGAAAGTAGAGTCGCACGTAGATAGGGTAGTGAAGAAGGTGTTTGGTATGCTTTCCTTTATTGGTTAGAGTATTGAGTATACGGGTTAGGAGGTCATGTTGCAGCTGTACAGGACATTGGTTAGGCCACGTTGGAATATTGCGTGCAATTCTGGTCTCCTTCCTATCGGAAAGATGTTGTGAAACTTGAAAGGATTCACAAAAGATTTACAAGGATGTTGCCAGGGTTGGAGGATTTGAGCTATAGGGAGAGGCTGATCAGGTTGGGGCTGTTTTCCCTGGAGCGTTGGAGGCTGAGAGGTGATGTTATAGAGGTTTACAAAATTATGAAGGGCATGGATAGGGTAAATAGGCAAAGTCTTTTCCCTGGGCTGGGGGAGTCCAGAACTAGAGGGCATAGATTTAGGGGAAAGACATAAAAGAGACCTATGGGGCAACCTTTTCACACGGAGGGTGGTACGTGTATGGAATGAGCTGCCAGAAGAAGTGGTGGAGGCTGGTCCAATTGCAACATTTAAGAGGCATTTGGATGGGTATATGAATAGGAAGGGCTTGGAGGGATATGGGCCAGGTGCTGGCAGGTGGGGCTAGATTGGGTTGGGATATCTGGTCGGCATGGACGGGTTGGACCGAAGGGTCTGTTTCCATGCTGTACATCTCTATGACTCTATTACAGGAGGGGATTGGTCTAATTGACTTGATATTTAACTAATGTGTAGTGGTGCCCATCAAAGTCTAAGGGAGTACACAGTCAAAGCAGTAGAATACAAGTGAGAAGATCATCTCTGAACAAGTTGATTGGAAAATATCCGCACGTCCAAAGAAGTGAAACTGTGGTGCTCAGATCAGATGACAGCCTCAGTACTTGTGTCCAGTTGTGGCCAGCTCAACATGATCAAAACGTTATACTGACAAACATTACAGAGAGCCATAAGACTGCGCTATCAGAGAACACTGGACAGATCTGGTTTTGGCATGAGGCTTTAGCATAGTTACTTTAAGTGCATAAGATCGTTACTGCTAAAACTAGAAAGGTAAATCTGGAATATACTTGAACACTAATTGAGTGGAATAAAAGACCAGTTAAATTTGAACCAATACCGTTTATTTGCACATAGTAACTAACACATGGAATGGACTTTTGGATAGAGTTGTAAATTTCCTAGGATGTAAACTTTCTAGGATAATTGACGAATCAATACTGCGTGATTGGGGATAGTTTAGCATCATTCAGAGAGATTGAATTAAGAAACACTAAATAACTTTACTAATTTTTTTTATGTTTTTAAAATATTGGCTAGGAAGATATTTTTCTTGAGTCATTTAAGGAATGCATTTGGAGCTAGACAAAATCAAATCAGCTTTTTTCTGTTGGGAGGGAGAGCAAGTGTGTTTTAGGGTTTGGGGAGGGGGGATGTCTTTCTCTGATTTCATTTGGTTTTTTGGGGCACAGAGAAACTGCACTATAAGGGCTTTTAAGCATTTAGTAGTAAAAATTGAGAATACTCAGTTGTGGTCTGAATAGTGCATATGTGAGTGCATCATTAATCTTTGGCACATGTGAAGGCCTTGATAGGTTTCCCTGTACAAAGAACTGGCATTTCTGTTTGTTCCTTCTGCTGGCATGCCACTCTGGTTAGCAGGTTTCTGGATATGCAGCCAAATCAACACACTCATTTGTACCCTGGTGTCAAGGGACTGTGTGAATGGGGTCCTACAAATAATGTAAGTACACCGTTCTATCTCATGTTTTCTCCTAGAAGTTGCGACCTACATCATTCTCTATTGGAAATGTTGTACTTCCAGGCAACAGTAATAAATCAATTAATGACTCCGAATCATTTAATGGCTAACACAATAACATGAAAGCCAACAGCTTGTGTCTCTGCAGTAATATTAGAGACCGCTTGTTGACTGGAGTAGAGCGCTCAACAGTGCTTGTTATCTCAATTAGCACAATTAGTGTATAATTTGAATACAGGCTTTACACTGCATCTGCTTGAACCTAATTTTGTTCACAAATTTTATTTACGCAACAAAAGTGGCCCCAGGACAAATGTTGTACCCGTTCATGTTTTCACAAAATTTACTTAATTACTAACTTAAAATTTACTTAAATACACTAAGCTCATCAAAGAAAATTTGTTGTATTCCACAAGACTCTTTCAAGTTTACCCAAGTTGGAAACAGCCTGCCGGGTGGGTTTTGTAAAATGCACCAATGCGCTGGATTCAAAATAATGCACTTCCTATTCCACTTGGAAACTCTGGTGTAACCACAAATGCAAGCAAGTCTTCTACTGTACTGGTGTGATTTTGCTTTCACATGGCCAGTAAACCCCAGTAGCTTCAGAGATTGCTAGTTTTAAACCAGGATACTGGCAGAATTGAGATGTGGGCTGACACGTTTTAAGAGCAGAGCTGCGATATTTTCTCTCATCTTTGGTGCAAGTGGAACTTGAATCTGGGTCTGCTAGCTTAGAGGCAAGGACACTACCACTGTGTCACAAGAGCCCCAAGCAGCAGAATGTATACTATCCTAGCCAGCTTCCTTGAAACAGGAGGGCAAGGAACCCTTCAATCCAATCAGCACAGGCAGTTTTGATCCCCAGTAGAGCAAATGGAGTTATACCAAATTAACTAACAATTCTCATTAAAGCCTATTTGTATTGGTAGCACTTGTATGGGTTCATTATCTAATTTACATACAAAGGTATGTGTTCTCCAGAGAAACCTTTTAGAATGCAAAATATGTAAGTCTGTTATAACTAGCAAACCATTGGATAGTAGTAATCCAGCAGCAAGAATACGATATGAGTGCAATACTTGTTGCTTGTACTCAATCACATTCAGTTGAGGGGAAAAATCACACTCATGACAATGGCTTAGTGTCAAAGGTGAAAATAATGAGATTAAATTATGTTCAGGTGGAGGAGCAAATTACTCAGAATCCCTCTTGTTTTGATGTGTTCTGACAACTTTAGCACAGTAATGTTTACATCCTTTTGGTTTGTATCATTACAAAATGTATAACTTCTAGTTGTTTGACAGGTATAAACTGTACACCAGGGCAGTAGGCTAGCGGACTCACCAATGGTTCCTTTGGTGTGCAGCAGGTCACTTTCATTGTCAAATATTTATGATGGAGTTTATGGGTAACTCGGCTGATTTTGTGTGGAACTGAACCATCCAAGAAAGTCCAAGATCCTCGGCAGTGATTCATGACAAGTAATTGACCTCTCTTAGCTCTATGCTTTTTTGCTTCTTTTGTTAGCCAGTAATGGGTTGAAATGCCCCATAATGTGAAAAGTGGGTGCAGCTACAATCCTGTTCATGCATATCTGGCCGGAGTATTAATCCCTTGTTTGTGGAGTGTTGAAAAGTGGCTGACACACAAACCTGTACCTTGTAGGACAGCAAACTGAAAGAGGGAGAAAGTCCGCAATTTTAGAAAAATATTTCATTTTAAAACTTCCTCCAGGTATAACTGAGCAGCCAGGTTTTTATTGTGATTATTATGCCCACTTACGCAGATAATGGCGGCCATGTCTTGAGATGAAATAGTTGGAGTTTTGCATGTAATTGTGTGCAATTTCTAACCGTTATAAAGGAATCCTAGTGTGTTGGATGGAGGAGATGAAATATGTTTGTGTCATAGTGATAGTGTGGGTGTTATTTTGTCATCCAAAAGTGTTAAACTACTAGGTTGAAAAGCAGAATTTTATAGACACCATAATTTGTTAACATTCATGTTTACCCAATAACGCTACAGTAGGGTCTAATCATCCACTGTGGATATTATTGATAAAGGCAGACACTGAATTATTTTGATTCAAGATTAATGCATTAAGTTTTTAGTGAAAAGTAGAACAATAGGATAGAGGTTTTCCAAAGCCTATGTTACAGAAGGTAACATTTGCGTTATTCATGCACCATTTACTGGTAGCCCTGATTGAACTGAATCTTCACGGTGGTAAACACCATAATTGACTGTATACTAGGCATGTTGCCTATGTTCAGTTCAATCCCTTCTACGGAAAGGTGGGGGGAAGTGGTAGATGACCAGAAGATATAGGAGCAGAGGAAGACCATTCAACCCATCGAATCTGCTCAATTTTTCAATGAGATAGCTGATTTGATAATCCTCAACTCCACTTTCCAGTCTTATCCCCATTACTCTTAATTTCTTTAATGGTTAAAAATCTGACCTACTCAGCCTTGAAAATTTTTGTGTAATTTTAAAACATTCAATCATGCTCTGTGCTGCTTATATCTCAAAAGGCTTTCAGTTGCTGTGTGCCACTGCCAGTCGCTGAGTCCTGAATCGTAAGGCATGGTCATTTTAATAATGCGTCATTATAAAGGAGAACAGAGCTCAGAAATTGGCAAAAATACAACCCATTGGACATGATGAATACAAGCTTCAGCAAACAAAGTAGGATGGTGGCTCAGTGGCTAGCACTGTTGCCTCACAATGCCAGGGAGCAGGTTCGATTCCAGCCTCGGGTGACTGCCTGTGTGGAGTTTGCATGTTCTCCCATGGGTTTCCTCCAACAGTCCAACGAGGTGCAGGTTAGGTAAGTTGGCCATGCTAAATTTCCCATAGTGTTCAGGGATGTTACTAATAAGTTCAATAGGGAACTTGGGAGAAAGTAAGCTGTTACTCCACTTAAGTTCTGAGAATGTCAAGCCTGTTGGCTCACAGATTTGCTAAAGCAAACAACATAGATGCATTTCGGGGGAAGCTAAGTAAACATGTAAGAAATGGGAGGATATGACGATCAGACTGAGTAGAGACTTGAACAGAAATTGCTGGAAATGCTCAGCAGATCTGGCACTATCTTTGGACAGAAATCCAAAGTTTAATGTTCCTCAGAGAAGTAACTTGACCTCAAGTGTTAATTCTGATTTCTCTCCACAGATGCTGCCAGACCTGCTGAGTTTTTCCAGCAATTTATTTTTGTTTCAGCATTCACAGTTCTTTCAGTTTTTGAGTAGAGGCTTGTGTGGGCTGCCAACTTGTTGACTTTTTTTTAATAGTATGCAATTTGCCTCTGGCTTGTTGAATAGTAACCCCATTTGGAACTTTTTTATAAAGAATCCTGACAGTGTGGAAACAGGTCCTTTGGCCCAACAAGTCCACGCCGATCCTCCAAAGAGTAACTAACCCAAGCCCATTCCCCTACTAATCTCCATTTTATCCCAGACTAGTGTACCTAACCTATACATCCCTGAACAGTATGGGAAGTTTAGCATGGCCTATTTACCAAACCTGCACCACTTTGAACAGTTGGAGGAAACCCACAGGGAGAACGTGCAAACTCCACATAGACAGTCGCCCGAGGCTGGAATCGAGCCCGAATCCTTGGCATTCTGAGGCAACAGGGCTAACCACTGAGCCACCGTGCCGCCATCCTACTTTGTTTGCTGAAGCTTGTATCCAACGGGTTGTATTTTTGCCAATTTCCTTCCTCTTCAAATCAACCTTTCCACTGATAGTGTGTACTTTTGTTAACTTATTGTGGATGATAGTAGTGATAGCACGATCTTAACCAAAACCTGGCAGAGGAATGTTAACACCATTCCCCTCAATGTAGCCTGCCCATCTAGC
Source organism: Chiloscyllium plagiosum (assembly GCF_004010195.1). Lineage (NCBI taxonomy): Eukaryota > Metazoa > Chordata > Chondrichthyes > Orectolobiformes > Hemiscylliidae > Chiloscyllium > Chiloscyllium plagiosum. The sequence continues at coordinate 67,122,996 of NC_057720.1, forward strand.
TATACCCACTGCCACTTGCCCTGTCAAAACAGATTCCTGTTACTTAACAGAATGCTGTCCCTTGGTGACATAATCTGAGAGTGCAGTGTCCGTTTTCTCACATACTCTGAGATCACTGAGCTGTACCTCACCACACCTCTTTGGATGATTCCTCTCCTAAGAACGTAAGAAATAGGGGCAGGGGTCTTGTGATTGGCTCTTGAGGCTGCTCTATCATAAAATAAGATTTTATGATAGAGCAGCCTCCACTTGCCTGCCTATCACCAGTAGATCAAGAAAAGATGTCTGCAAGTTGCTGCTTTGCCAAGGCCAGAAAGGTAAATCAGGGCAAGAAGCAACCTTTATGGCAATGCAGGTATGCTAAATGGGGAACCCTCCTTAATGTTCAGAGCGGCCACTTGTTTTGTGGCTCAAGGTGGTGTTGTGGTGAAGTTACTAGTGAGTTAAAGTGGGGGTTGCAAAGAAGAGAATTCTTTCAAAGCTGTTGTCAAAGCATAACTGTGCTGATGAGATAGGAAATCCCTGAGGTATGAATTACTTAAAAATGAAAGTGGTATTTTGAGCTTAATGCTGCACATGTAGGAGCTATGAGGGAAAAGATATAGTGGATGTTATTGTAACAAATGCTGCCAATTGTTAAATTTAAATCTAAGATTAAGATTGGAGATGCAGTAACAAGTTCAGTAATTACCTGGTTAAACTATCCCAGTTTTGTCTGTATGTGATAGAAAGACATTATTGATGACCTGACCAGTCTATAAAGATGTGTATAAAGTTGTGGCCTTTTTTGGTTGATGTCTGCCCTGCTGACTCTCTCTGACATCTGGAGCTTTTCTGATTTTAGCTTGTTCATTTTTGGTGATTGTGCATTTAGCTGCTGAAGAGGTAAAATCTAGAATTTCTTCCATGAACTTCTCTGGCTCCCGACAAGATTCTCCTTTAGAATGATTTCTTCGATCAAGTTTTTTTTATATTCCCTTATGGTTAGACCAGCAATTATTGCCCAGAAGGCAGTTAAGAGTCAGCTACATTGCTGTATTTCTGGAGTCATATGTAGGCCAAACCAGGTAAGGAAGACAGATTTCCTTCCCTGAAGTATATTAGTGAACCAGATGGGTTTTTCAGACAATTGATAATGAATTCATGGTTATCATTAAATACCCTTTATTCCAGATTCTTTACTGAATTCAGATTCTACTATTTGCTGTGATAGGATTTGACCCCAAATCCCCAGAATATTAGATGAGTTTCTGGATTAATAAACTAGCGATTCTGCCAATCTGAAATTGCTCCCCCCCTTTTTAGTTGCCTGTCTCCAGGTTTCCTTATGATGTTTGCTTTCAAATTTTGTTTAACAATCCTGCGAAGTACCTTTGGAACACTTTTACGGTATTAATGGTGTTACGCAAATACCTGTGTCTGTGAAAAAAATGCATGTGGACACTGCACCCCCAAAACTGTTAAATTGTGCCATTTAAACTTTGCAGCATCTCTATGGAGCACTCTGAATTTGCATTTCAAGTTGGTTAGCTCTTATTAATGGGTCACTTAGTTTTGCTACCTGCTTCAAAATCAAACAACGGTTCGAAAATTTTTTTTTCAGTTAACCCAGCTTGTGAGGTGCCACTATGTTCAAGGCTTCGGGGTTAACTTCCAGTTCTGCATTTAGTGATTCTTCTCTTTTGCCACATTTAATGGTGGAGGAAGCAGGCAAATCATATGCTTCCATCTGTTCCCACAGTTATATTTCCCTGGAAATGGGACTCTAGTTTGCCACCGAACACTCGACCAAGACGCATCACCCTCCATCGAGCATTGGTGACCAGGAGACTTTTGCCCTCTAACCATTTGCCATAGACATTTTGGAAAGATTGGTATACATCTTGCTTAGGAGAAAATAAGGGCTGCAATTGCTGGAGATCAGAGTTGAAAAGTGTGGTGCTAGAAATGCGCAGCATGTCAGGTATTATCCGAGGTGCAGGAGAGTAGACGTTTCGGGCATAATGAAGAGTCTGCTTTGCTTTTCCACCACGGTTTTTTTTTTGACACATCCTGCTTTAGCCATGTTATGAATGCATCTTCCATGGCCATTAATTTCTTGGGTGGGACTCTAGCCCAAAGCTTCTGTCTCAGACACAACCAGTGCATCATGAGACAGCCCATACAGTTGTTTTTTTGGGATACTAAAAGTTTTTTGACTCTGGTAGGAATTCTAAATGGCCTTCTGGGCTATGATCCAGTGGACTAGATTGGTGTCTGTCTTTGTATGTCTCTATTTGCAGTTGAGCTGAAGGATACTTTTTTTTGAAAATGGCTTCTCCGGCAGTATACAAAGGTTGCTTTGCATCTCTGGAGCCATCTGTGACTTTAGGAGGAGGGAAGAAAGTTGGGAAACTACAAAATTCAACTAATTCAATCACATGCTCGAACTTCAAAAATAGGATGGCTGATTGTGCCAGGGAATAATTTTGCAATGTACCATATTTACAACGTAAATGTAACTTTGTTTTATGTAATTTGCATGAGGTGTTAGGACCCAATCTTTGACACTGGAGAAGCAGACTAAGCCTCTGCTTTGTTGCAGTGGGTTGGGGACCTCTCATCCAATTTACATTCAATACATTGATCAGTGTGCACGTTGATCAGTTTCAAATGTGTCTTGAACATCGTAAGCAGTGTACCCTCTGTGTGCCTTGGCACATGTGAATCTGTGTTAAATGGGCAGATGTTCAGGGACTACCAGTAAAAATATTTGCTTTTTGTGAATTAGACCTTGGAAAAACTGTAGTATAATCCAAAAAGATGTCTGCTTTGAGAAACTGTGTTATACATAGGAATTATAGGATTCTTTCTGAGAAAACTCTGGAGGATTTTGTGTTTTCTGAGATTGAGTTCTGATTAGCTTAATGAACACGTTTTTGAATTGTTAATCATTATTAAATTGTCAATTATTTGTGAACGACCTTTCAGAAAAGGCTGTGAAGACAGCTTGTAAAAATTGTAGAATCTGCTGCAAATTTCAAGCAGTATTTCTAAAAGGTATGTGTATTCTTTCTGTTAGTACTGATGATGGCTTTAGATACTGTCATGGGTACATTGCTGAGGGCTTTTGACAGAAATTGTAGCTAAGAATTGTTTGATCTGTATCCAGTGACCTCTGCAGGAAATTGAGTGCATGGACATTGTATAAGATTGTACTGGGTCTTTGCTGTAGCATTCCCAAAGTCAGCTTGCCATCTCTCTAGATCTCCTGTCACCCAGAAAGAATGACTGCTTTTTAAGGTATAGGAGGGCTTCTATAGTGTAATGAGAACTCTTGCCCTACAATTCATGTCTGTCTTCCACAGGGATTGAAATTACTTCATCCTTCCAATATATGTAGGTTTAGCTGATATGTGGGGGCCAGTATTGTCTATCACTCCTATGACGGGAGTGAGCTTTGCAGGTTATCTTTTTTTAAAATAGATCTTCCATGCATCTAAATCAAAGATTGTGACTGTGGAGCAAAACAAGTGTTGCATTTCATCAGAGAGACTGTTTCAGACTTTGTTTAATGATACAGGTAGTTTTTTAATAATGTGGTAGTTGTGTTCCAGGGCAACACCATGTTATAGAATATCGCTCAATGTAAATAATGGGGCCTATGGGAAAAACAGGGTTACGGGTGAACCACCAAAAATATCAGTAAAAATCAAAACAAAATAGTAGTTAGCTTAACACCAATGATACCACAGTCTAAGTAAATCCTAAATTATATATTTTAATGAAATGATACAGTAGATGTAATCACTGACTACAGCACTGTACCTTCCGAGAAGCTCTTCACCAGAAAACACGTGAGCCAGCTGACCACGTGATGCTGATAAGGAAGTCCAGTCTAGTCCTCTTAAAGGTTCTCCCCGGTTTGAAATAAATTTCCTTCTAAATGTAGACTACAGTTCCCAGTTTCAAGGCTTGCAGAGCTGATTGTATTTCCTGTTTTAGCTGAACACATTGAATTTGCATTTTGCAGACAGAGGATCCTGAGGTTAGGTTGTGCTGTTCATCTGATGCTGGGGATGGAATCGAGTAACAGCAAACGAGAGTTCACCTTATTTAAAAATGTCCATTGTTCACTAGTCACATTGCAACCAAATTGTTTAATAAATGCGTGTTATAGGAGAACTACCTGTAGAGATTTTTGTTTCAGTACATTTTATCTCTTCTGTGCTGAATAACAGCTTGTATTCATAGACCAGTTTAGCATGGCAAAGCATTGTTTAGCATCATATGAGCAAATATTAAAACTCAAGTGTTCTTTGAGGAAAAGAAGCATAATGTTAAAGCTTTTCCTATTCCATATGTTAGGACAGAATTGCAAGAAAATCAAATCTCAAAGAGAGCAAGAACTTATATTTTTCTGCAGAAAGTGGTACTCATTGGTTGGAAAAAGGTCCTTTGCAAGGGTTGATGTGATGGAGAGCGCACCAGGAAACAGTTAACAGCCAAGCTTTGGTTTAAATTCACATCAGACTTTTGTAGGCTGGTTGAGTACAGCAAGTACTCTGCCTGATGCAAATGACCCAAGGGTATGGTACAACCTGTCAGTCTTTAGGGCATTGCCCTGCACACCTGGCATTGCACAGGCACTGAAATTCATATATTGCCTTATACATTGAAATGTAGTTTGCTGGGTTTTTTTAAGGTTGATGACAGCATCTGGTTAGTGAAGAATGCCACCTTTAGTAATATAGATTGACAGCGTGGAGTGGCTTCCTCCCTTTTTGCTCAAATTTCGAGATACCTTCCCCTGCTTGGATAATCTGAAGTAGACCAAGTGTTTTTTCGGTTAAAAGTAAAATACTGTGGATGCTGAAAGTCTGAAATAAAAAAAGCAAAAGTGCTAGAGAAATTCAGATTTGGCTACATGTGGACAGAGAAACAGAGTTTGAGTTCTTGATGCTTCTCAGCCCTTAGGCATTATATGCAGCAACCTGACCAGGGGATGCCGTTATCGCACAGGATAACTTTGCACCCCGTTTTGGCATTGTGAGTGCACAGTGAGTAAACAACTCGGGCCCGCGTTAGAAGATTATAGCGAAGGCCAACCTGTACAACTGTAGGAATTCCAATGTGTATATTGACCACTGAAATTAAATTGGGTTTGCGGTGGACAGTAATAGAGAACTAATTTGTGGGATTTCTTAATTAACACATCAAGGAGATGGAGCTTATTTGACTGCTTTGCTTTGTTTCAGAGATAAATCACCATTGTCTCCTCATGCAATATAAATTGTTGTTCCTTTGAGATTTCAGATTCCTAAGCTTCTGACCTCATCAGTGCATGGTGTAAAAATTTGACACCATCCTCTCTCTCACTCGTGCTCTCTCTCTTTCAACAGCGCCCAGTTTCTGCACTACAAAGAGACCAAAAATATTAGAACATCCAACCAAAAAGCTCCATCAGAGATGGGGTTTAAGGAATTTCTTAAAAGAGCAGAGAAATGGCGAGTTTTAATGAGAGAGAGAATCTTAGCACAGGTAACACTGCTCCATCATTGATGATGAAATGAAAACCAAGGATGTACAAGAAAAGTTTGGAATTAACTATGATCTCCCATTTTACACGGTCTTAAATTATTTTAAGATGTTCTCTAGGGTGTAGGTTTGCTTGCTGAGCTGTAGGTTTGATATCCAGACGTTTCATTACCTGGCTAGGTAACATCATCAGTGGCGACCTCCAAGTGAAGCAAAGCTATTGTCTCTTGCTTTCTATTTATATGTTTGTCCTGGATGGGGTTCCTGGGATTTGTGGTGATGTCATTTCCTGTTTGTTTTCTGAGGGGTTGATAGATGGTATCTAGATCTGTGTGTTTGTTTATGGCGTTGTGGTTGGAGTGCCAGGCCTCTAGGAATTCTCTGGCATGTCCTTGCTTAGCCTGTCCCAGGATAGATGTGTTGTCCCAGTCAAAATGGTGGTTTTTTTCATCCGTGTGTAGGGCTACGAGGGAGAGAGGGTCGTGTCTTTTTGTGGCTAGCTGGTGTTCATGTATCCTGGTGGCTAACTTTCTTCCTGTTTGTCCTACATAGTGTTTGTGGCAGTCCTTGCATGGAATTTTGTAGACGACGTTGGTTTTGTCCATGGGATGTACTGGGTCTTTTAAGTTTTAGTTTTTGTTTGAGAGTGTTGGTGGGTTTGTATGCTACTAGGATTCCGAGGGGTCTTAGTAGTCTGGCTGTCATTTCTGAAACTTCTTTAATGTATGGTAAGGTCGTTAGGGTTTCTGGCTGTATTTGGTCTGTTTGCCGTGGTTTGTTCTTGAGGAATCTGCAGAGTATTTTTTGAGTATCCGTCGTTCTTGAATACGTTGTATAGATGGTTCTCCTCTGTTTTCTGAAGTTCGTCTGTGTTGCAGTGTGTGGTGGCTCATTGGAATAGTGTTCTGATACAGCTTTGTTTGTGTGTGTTGGGATGGTTGCTGGTGTAGTTGAGTATTTGGTCAGTGTTTGTCGGTTTTCTGTATACGCAGGTTTGTAGTTCTCCATTGTCCTTTCTTTCGACTGTGACGTCCAGGAATGCGAGTTTGTCGTCGGTTTCTTCCTCCTTGGTGAACATTTTGCCTGTGAGGGTGTTGTTGTTGTTGATGTTAAATGTCTCTTCTATCTTGTTTCGTTTTTTGATGACAAAGGTGTCATCTGTAGCGGACCCAGATTTTTGGTTTGATGGTTGTAGGGCTGTTTGTTCTAGTCTTTGCGTTACCGCTTCTGCTATGAATCCTGATAGCGGAGATCCCATGGGTGTGCCGTTGGTTTGTTTGTAGCTTATGTTGTTGAAGGTGAAGTGGGTGGTGAGGCACAGGTCCACTAGCTTCATGATGTTTTCGTTGGTAATGTGATTGATGGTGGTTGGGGGGTGTGATGGTCTCCTCTTAAATTCCTAAAAATCAAAAACACCAAAATAGAAGAAGACGAAACAATGATCTCATTCGACGTAACAGCACTGTTCACCTCCATCAACGTTGACCTGGCAAAGGAAACACTTACCACACTTTTTTAGAAGAGCAGAACCAACGTATTCAAGAAGAACGGATACTCAAAAAATACGCAGATTCCTCAAGAACAAACCATGACAAGCAGATCAAACACAGCCAAAAACCCTAACCACCTTACCATACATCAAAGAATTTTCAGAAATGACAGCCAGACTACTAAGACCCCTCGAAACCCAGTAGCATACAAACCCACCAACACACTCGAACAAAAACTAGCAAACTTAAAAGACCCAGTACAACCCATGGACAAAACCAACGTAGTCTACAAAATTCCATGCA
>NC_057720.1:67131098-67159958 GCF_004010195.1 Chiloscyllium plagiosum
CTTCACTTGGAGGTCGCCACTGATGATATTACCTCGCCAGGTAATGAAACGTCTGGATATCAAACCTACAGCTCAGCGAGCAAACCTACACCCTAAACCTCAACCTGAGCTACAAACCTTGCAATAAGATGTTCTCTCCTTGAACGATTGCACAGCTTACAACGACTGTGTTCTAAACTGGCTTGTTTGGGGTGTAAATGAGCAGTGATAACAAAAGCTGAAAATTACAGCGGGTCAAGCAGTATATGTGAAGAGAGAGGAAGCAAACATTTCAATTCCGAATGACTCTTCATAATGTATATGAGTAGGTTGTACTTCTCACTCACTTTCACTGCGTGTTCTTCAGTCTTTTTTGTGCTTATTTTGCTGCTTAATTATAGAAACAGACCAAGTTATTGGCATGGTGTTAGCAATGCAGCACTATCACAAGATTACAATTAGAAGTTGCATATTTTTTTTGTTGACTTCTGGTCACTCAGAAAGACCATTTGAGTTTTAGAATAATTTGGATATTTTTATTTATCCTGTGGCCTCAATCTTTGTAGAATCAGGTGATCTCACATGACAGCCTAAGTATGATTTCATAGCACAGTGAGTGTGCTGACTTTCCATGCACATTTTTGCGTCAAACCAATCTTTTTTTTGTAACTAAACAGACTCTGAATATAAGTAATGGATACAAATGGCTTCTGTATTGTGCTGAAGGGTGTTTGCATTCATTGGTGGCTAAGGGATATCTGTCCACTGAAGCCCTGTTTTCCTTTTGTGGGTTCATTGAGTGACTTTGGCTTGGATGACTGTGGTACTGTTAGACAATGATTTTTTTCTTTTAATCAGATGAATGCAATGCCAGGTGTACTGCTACTTGGAAAATTCAGTTTCTGCGAATAGGATTATTCTGTGATAAATGCTTTCCTCTTAAGTTTACTTTTCAAAAATAACATTATGAAACCATAAAATTTAAGGACTGGTGAGTGAATTTTCTGAACGCTGATTTGAAGGTATTTAGATTCTTGATTTTTAGCATTAAAAAGGAGAGAAAATCGAAATCCAAAAATCTGAGTAAATTTTAGGGCACATAATTGATATTAACCTCTAGCATCATCGTTCTTTTAGCCTTCAAGGAATTTGGAATTCTTTTAGTGGAGCAGTAATCCCTGAAAGTTTGTTTTATTGCAAATAGTGAAAGTAGGAAAAAAAAACAAAACATTAAATTGTAATAATGCCTCTGATATCTGTGTTTCACACAGAAATTTACCCGAGTGGTAGGAAATTGTGGAAATTTGATTTCAAAAGACTTGGTGCTCAAGAGCAATACCAGCAAGTTATTTCCCATTCCAGTTGCTATCAGGAGTTGGTAAGCCTTCAATTTGTCCATGAAGGTGCATCCACAGTGCTACTAAGAAGGAAATTAGAGGGCTTTGACCCAGTGATTCTGAAATAACAATGACAGATTTCCAGGGCAATGCATTTCTTAACTGGGGAGATTTGGATCTGATGGTGTTTTTGTAGAGCTGGATGCTCTGCTCCTGTGATGTGGAGGAGACGGTGTTCGACTGGGGTGGACACTTAAACATCACACAATACCAGGTTATAGTCCAACAGGTTTATTTGGAAGCACTAGCTTCTAGAGCGGTGCTTCTTCTAGACACTGGAGGTTGGTACTGTTGTTAGACTAAAGCAACCTGTAGGTCATGCACCCAGATCATGTTCTCTCTTGTTTGTCTTTGTGTGTGGCCCTTTGTTGTATCGCATGGTTCTTCTAAGGATGTGCAGCTATACACATGCTCAGCTTGTAGAGAGCATCTGTTTTGTGTGACCTGTTTGTTGCATGGCACAATATAATCCAGAATCCTGCATTGCATCGCCCAGGTTTAAATGCAGCTATGCTAAGCTGGTGGTGGAGGGAGTAGGTGCTTTAAGGTGGTGAATGAGCTGCTGAACAAATTGATAGCTTTGCCCTAAGGATCACTGTTTGGTATTATCAGCATTTCTGTTCTTATTTGCATCGTTTTTCTTCACAAAAGAAACTTTCAATACCAGTTTAAGGGCTGAAATATTTACTAAGATTTGCATCAATGTTCAAGAAATTGAATCCTGACCAAGGCAATACTTTGCCGCAAAATTCAGGGCTGCAATTCTTTTCGCCCTCTGAGTTTTGTTCTCTGGTTTTATCATGGTTCCCTCAGGCAGATCTGAAAAGCTCAGTCTGTTGTATACAAGGGATGCACTAACTCCAACTTGGGTTGGATTTAAAATGAATTGCTTCGGGCAGACTTATAATTTGGATCTATTCAATTTCTTCATTTAATCCATGTACTCAGTATTCCTTAATATGAAGTACAGTTCTCCAGCTGAGCTCTGCAAATGGGAATATCCAGTTTATAAAATCCAAATGGCAGTTTCAAGGTTTGAGAAAAGAGCTGATCTAGTGGCTAGGATTTTTGCGAGCTGAGCACTTCCCGTAATTGAGTACTGTGTACATGAACTGAATGCAAAAATAGAGTGGATTCAAATTATAAATGCAGCCTAACAATTCGCTTCAGAACCAAACCTGTTTTACAGCCATCACCGATGACAGACTGAACCCATTTCTGTTCTGCTGTCTGCATTCAAACTGCTGTGTGTTGAAGGAATATGGATAGCAAGCTTGTAATACTCTTCACTCCCTTCTCTCTCTCTCTCCCCAAAACAAAATACACCGTGATTTGCCAAGTATAGGGAAAATGCTGAGCTTGCTGTCAGAAGCAGTACCTACCCCAGTTCCTGTCACCAGGACCAATCCACCATCGTTCCCATAGCTTGTGGTCCAAAGCCTGACATTTTATTCATGACATGAGGGCGTCGCTGGCTAGGCTAGCATTATATTGCCCAGAGGGCAACTAAGAGTCAATCACATTGTTGAGAGTCACATGTAAATCAGACCAGGTAAAGGCAGCATTTTCCTTCCTAAAAGACATTAGTGAGCCAGATGGGTTTTTCCAACAACTTGCTGGGCATGCAGCACAAATGGAGAGGGAGAAACAGTCAATGTTTTAGACACATGGCCTTTTGTCACCATTGTGTATTAACACACTTTCACGGATGTTGTCTTATCCTTCAAGTATCACAACATTTTTTTGCTTTGATTCAGAGAATCTCATTGGTGCTTCTTGAGATGGTTCTTTGAATTGCTGCGATGTGTATATCTTATGTGCTGCAGTAAACTGACTCTGTGAACAGGCAAAATGTTGGTCTTGAGGATTATGTAGGGCAGGTTATGATTTTGAAACGACAGTATTAAATTTGGCCACCCTACTTATAATGCTTTAATGTTTTATCTTTTCGTTTGGCTTTCCATTTAGTGCCTCAGACACTTTCTGAATAGCCAGACACCTTAGGCAGATGGTGGAATTGGAATTTAAAAAAATCTGAAATTAGAATCTAATGACGATGAAATCATTGTTGATCGTTGGGAAAATTATTTTGGTTCGCGAGCTGTTGTTCTTACCTGGTCTAGTCTGTATGTGACTAAAGAAGCAGAGTGATATAGTTGTCTTTTAACAATAAGTGCTGGCCTAGCCAGTGATACCCACATTGCTTGAATTAGTCTGTTTGGAAATCTTGAGTATTTCTCTGAATGATGGAGAGGAATAGATGGTCTGATCCATCACGTCTGTCCCAAGAAGTCATATAGAGTCATAGAGATGTACAGCATGGAAACAGACCCTTCGGTCCAACCCGTCTATGCCGATCAGATATCCCAACCCAATTTAGTCCCACCTGTCAGCACCCGGCCCATATCCCTCCAAACCCTTCCTATTCATATACCTATCTAAATGTCTCTTAAATGTTGCAATTGTATCAGCCTCCACCACTTCCTCTGCCAGCTCATTCCATACAAGCACCACACTCTGTGTGAAAATGTTGCCCCTTTCCCCTCTCACCCTAAACCTATGCCCTCTAGTTCTGGACTCCCCCACCCCAGGGAAAAGACTTTGCATATTTGCCCTATCCATGCCCCTCATAATTTTGTAAACGTTCCTAAGGTCACCCCTCAGCCTCCGAGGCGCCAGGGAAAACAACCCCAACCTGTTCAGCCTCTGCCTATAGCTCAGATCCTCCAACCCTGGCAACATCCTTTTAAATCTTTTCTGAACCCTTTCAAGTTTCACAACATCTTTCCGATAGGAAGGAGACCAGAATTGCACGTAATATTCCAACAGTGGACTAACCAATGTCCTGTACAGCTGCAACATGACCTCCCAACTCCTGTACTCAATACTCTGACCAATAAAGGAAAGCATACCAAACGCCGCCTTCACTATCCTATCTACCTGCGACTCCACTTTCAAGGAGCTATGAACCTCCACTCCAAGGTCTCTTTGTTCAGCAACACTCCATAGGACCTTACCATTAAGTGTTTCAGTCCTGCAAAGATTTGCTTTCCCAAAATGCAGCACCTCACATTTATCTGAATTAAACTCCATCTGCCACTTCTCAGCCCATTGGCCCATCTGGTCCAGATCCTCTTGTAATCTGAGGTAACCCTCTTTGCTGTCCACTACACCTCCAATTTTGGTGTCATCTGCAAACTTACTAACTGTACCTCTTATGCTCGCATCCAAGTCATTTATGTAAATGACAAAAAGTACAGGACCCAGCACCGATCCTGGTGGCACTCCACTGGTCAGAGGCTATCTAACAATAAGTCATGAAATTTAGTGTTAACTCCACCTGGGAGTCATGCACCTTTTTGTGAAGCAGGATATCAGATTTTTTTTTTTTAAAAGACAGGTCAACTTGTTTTTGAACCAGTATTAAACAATGTAATGTTGCTGAACTGCCAGTTATAATGATAATAGGGGGTGCAATAGGTGCTTTAGAACTTTTGAGTATGGAGAGAAAAATATTTGCTGAAGTTCTTGAACCAGGCTATTCTGCAATGATATTTGCTATAAAGTTGTATATCATTGTATATGAGAGTGAGTGATTGGTTGTGACTGTAATTTTTTCCCTCCTCCACCATTATATCTGCACACATTGCATATCTTTCAAAATTGTTGGTCCTACCACCCATTACCTGGCTGTGAAGAATGGCTACTTGGATAATGGATGGTTTGGGTGCCTATGGAGCAGCACTGCATTGTGTACCTTTTTGAGGTTGGCAGACGATAATTTGTTTGGGTTGGTGGGGATTCGGTGTTGGCTACCAATCTACCTTGGTGGTCATTCTGATTTTCTAGAGCGTTCTATTCAATCTGGTTCAAAGATCTAATGACACACCACCTGGAGCAGCTGGGACTTGAACCCAAGCCTCCTGGCCCAGGGATAGAGACACTATCACAGTGCCACAAGAACCCTTATGCTGATTTTATATGATTGGCACCATTTACTTGATCTTTTAAACATTAGGAGTTTTAACTTCATTCCAACTATGTTTCCTGCACGTGTAAGTTAAGGTTTCTTTTCTGTTATGCATTCATACTTTCTTTGCCAGTGTTTCACTGTTTGCTATTAGTGAAGACTGAAACTGATATTTTCCCTTTATAAACTCAAATATGTTCACTGAGTGGAATGAAGATGACGGTTCACAAAAGGAATCCAAAGTTTGCAATACTTGATTTTCTGAATTGCATGTTCTGGTGTGTCTGTTTTTCAAGTTTCTGGCAATTCGCTGTCTGACCAGTTGGGAATTCTACCTCCCAGTATCTGCTGCAATCTCCTGAAATGTGTTTAATATTTAATGGCCTAAGTACTGGCTGCTTTGTAAGATTGTAAAAGAAAGCAACGGGAAAAAGTGATGCAGTAATTCCCTGTGTAGATTTTTTAAATGCTATTTGTCTTGTTAACAAAATTGTAATTATTGAGAAATGCTTTAAAGGTAGCATTGAACAGTTTTATTGCTTATACAAGAGGCTGTATCGCTCCTTTCTGTATTGCCTCTAAGCAATGGAGGGCATGTGTGACCCAGCTGGAGATTATCATAGCTCTGGCAAGCCACTGAAAGGAAGTAATGGGGGATGGGCAGACGTTAAAATGGAATCCTCTAAAAACAACTAGTTTTAATAAGGAGCGACTGAACACACAAGTGAAAGCAGTTTCGCAGACAAGAATGAAGGGGCAAAACCAGCTCGCAAAATCAAAAATGCTCAGCATTGTAATGACTAAGAACATAAAAACACTTGGGGTTTGTTCATCTCTTGGAAACAATGTTTTCAAAATAAAATAAACTCTCAAGCTCTGGAGATGCACAGAATGAGTATTGTGCATGGAGTTACACTAAAACGTGCAGAAGGTCCTGACTTTACTAACTTTAAGTCATCAGTACTAACTTTACTGACTGTGAGACACTGGGCAGTATGGTCACTGTAATAGCCAAAGGTCTCCTGGACTAAAAAGAAGATAAGGCAGGATCCTTCTCTCTTTGCTATCTCCTTGAGACATCTGTAGTTTTGGCAAGAATACATTCATTCCTTATCTTTAATTGTCCTGATAGGCCTTGTACTGTAAGAACTATTATACATTTATTTTCGCATGGATTTGAGAGTGGAGCCTTGAGTATGCTTGGCAGGTTCATGTTTAATATCATAGGAATCTCTTTTGATACTGCCTCATATCAAACTTATTAAATTTAACTTTTCAAATCTTCATGATGTCGCCCCTGTATTGTGCCATAATTACTACGTGGCAACACTTATAGTTGACTGACCTCCTTGATGCTAAATGGCCAGCCCTCACTATCGAGGCTAAAATGAAGAATAAATAGCACTTTTAGGTAGTATAAATGTTGGTGCCCGAGACATTTAACGTGGACCTGCAACCTCGCGAGGAAGTTAAAAATCACAGAACACCAGGTTATAGTTCAACAGGTTTATTTGGAAGCACTAGCTTTCGGAGCGCTGCTCCTTCAGGTGGTTGTGGGACAGGATCAGATGATTGAAGTAAGCTACTGCTTCCAAATAAACCTGTTGGACTATAAGCTGGTGTTGTGATTTTTTAACTTTGTCCATCCCAGTTCAACACCAGCTCCTCCACGTCATCCTCAAGAGGAAGATAGGGAAGGAGTCATTGAGCAACTGGTTTTATGATCTGAGGGTTAATGTGGTATCAAAGTATGAAATGTGAAATCTCCGTTTAAGGTCAGTGCATTGGAATTTGGAGGAATTGCCCTTCAATTTCTTGGAAATCCATTTGAGGCAGCGGAAGCCAGTTCAGTTGTGACTCTCATGTTGACTCATTAATATTGCCTCCACGTACAGTAGTGAGTAAGGGTGCATTGGAGCTTCAAAATCTTACACTGGTTCAGTGTGGAATTTAGGCTTCTACAATATTTCTCTGATATCTCCCAAACACTCACTTCCACCTGATGGTTTCTGGTTGACTTAGTGCCCCATTATGAAGGATTAGAATCTTGTCTGAGTGGCTGAATTTCTTCTGTAATGTTGGTTAGTAGCCTAGTTGATTGTTATTGAGACAGACCAAGTTCAGTTCAATCTCCTCTCAATATCTTAAATATGTGAGAGTTCCTGAATAATGATGAAGGAACTCTGTTCTTCTGACACCCTTGACCAATAAATCAGATTGTAGCAAATATATCCTAGTCAGTTAGGCACTGTTTGTAATGTTATAAATTATTGTACATTGAATTCTTGACTGTTGAATGTTTTGAAAGGAAAAATTTATTTTTGATCATCAACCAGACATAATCTACTATTACTTCTATTTTTGACTTCAGTCAAGGTTTGAGTATTTTTGTAAACGGTGATCCAGTTTTGTACTTTCTTTCACATCTCGTTCGTCAGAACAGGAAACTAATCATTTCATTATTATTCCATTTTCTACCCTCTGCAAATTCTCATCCCACCTGTCCTGAAGATAGATGCTTCTGCTACAATTTTTTTTTTCACAGTTGCACACCTCTCTCGCAGCACACTGATTAGGATTTTAGAAATCAAAGTTGTTAGCCCCGGATGACATTCCCGTGAAATAGATTCTGAAGCTGTCCATGACTAGAGTTGCTGGACATAGAAAATACTTTTCTTCCTTCATTTAAGTGTCATGGTCATGATTCTTTAGAAATCTCACCCACTGAGAGTGGGGTCCATTTTTTCAAAAGATTAGCTTGGTCTCATGAGTGCAATCACGCTTGGATGGATGGATGAAGAAAATGCTGTTTGCAGCCATCTTTAATGGAACTGGTAAATCCCCTCCTTTTGTCCACCAGCCCACCACTATTCCAGCAAAACGCCTTGCATTTGGTTTCTTATGACCTGGTCTGTCGTATATGATTACATCATTTGGTCTCTTGATGTTACTCTCTCTTCTTCCACCAACACCAAATTCTAATGCATTTTTATTACTCTGACTTGTTTCTGTTCACTTGGGTCTCTGTTTTAAATTACTGATGTTTGCTTTGGTTTAAAATCAGAACTAAACCAAAGCAACAGTTTGGGGGGGAAACAAATGATAAAAACGTAATGAATCAAATCCGTCAAAACTGAGGCATTTATATTGTGAATTTAAAGCCCTCTGAATTTAAAAGTTATGGATTGAAATTGTGTAGATTTAGAATAATTGAAGTGCATTTACCATGTTCCTTTATTGTTTAAAAAGAAATAATGCTGCTGACCAGCTTAGTTTTATTTAATAAAAGTCAATTGAGGAGCAAATCTGTCTCCCAGTTGTAAAATTATGCTGCTAGCAAAGGTTTTTTTTCTTTTAGAGCAATTGACTTTCCTTTTGTGTGAAATTTGAGTGCATTAGATAACAGTAACTTGATTAGAAAAAAATTCAAATTATTTTATTGCAAAAATGATACCAGCTCTCCTCTTGAACCCAAGTATATGCACCAACATCTGTTGGGGTCAACCATGACAGGCCATCAGACCGTGTGCAAGTCTCTTTTCTGCATTTTCTTTCTTGTCTGCTAAAGGTGCTGTTTCCCATGTGCTACTAACAAATGTTGTGAACCTTACCCAAGCGATCATTCTTCATGCCAAAAGTCATTTGACTGCTGAAGTTATCAAAGCCAAAGGCTAATCTTTCTTTGATATGCCCTTCCTACTTGTGTACGTCCAGGCAGTGGATTAGGATTGAAGATTGATCAGGAACAGCATCTGATAATAAGCTGTATGTTTCCTGTTGGAAATGGAACTGTATCATTAGCCAATCACCCAGCAATATGTATGTCATTCCGATGATATAGTCATAGAGGTGTACAGCACGGAAACAGACCCTTTGGTCCAACATGTTAATATTGCTCAGGTAAACTGGAAATTTGAGAATGGTGGAAATTAAGTTTGTCTGTAATGCAAATAGGGAAGTTAAGTGGTGCTTACACTTTGTGGGGGTGGTGGAACGACTTACATTTTTTATTCTGCCTTTCACAACCACGAGATGACCCAAATCATGTTTCAGCTAATTAAGGAATTTTAGAACTCTGGACACATTTGTCATTTAGGAAATGCAGCAACCAACTTGTACATAAGAAGCTCCTGCAAGTAACAGTGTGATAAAGGCTAGATCATCTGCTTTGGTGGTGTTGATTGTGGGACAAATGTTGGTTTGGGCACACAAGTTAGTTCCCTGGCCACTCTTCAAAGTAATTCCTTTGTATCTTTTGCACTGAGGGGCAGATTATGGGCCTCCAATTCACTTCTCAGCTGGAGCATCAATCCATATTTTCTTTGTGAAGCTCCAGAGTGGTACTTGAACCCACAAGCTCATAGAGCCTCTGCTGGCATTGTTCATACTCATAATTATTGTCTATTCCAAGGTCAATCAAAACAGAGAATTCTTTTTTTTTTACCAGGCTGAACGAGGTACCAAGAGATGCCGAGTGAAATGTGAAGGCATAGATGAAATTTCTTTGATTAAGTTATTAAGAAAACATGGCAGTGATGTGTTAGAGTTGCAACTTCACAGAATATTGACTGTATTCCTTCATTCTCTCAAGCTACTATCTGTTCTTGAGCTATCCCAGTACTGGACAATCTACCTTTCGTCAAATCAGACCAGGGAGAGACGTAAGAGCCAGGTTACTAGTCAAATTCGTCAAATCAGACCAGGGAGAGTCGTAAGAGCCAGGTTACTAGTCAAACATGTATGGAATCTGGGAGGGTCTTCAGGAGGTAAATAATATTCTGCAATTGAGGAGTGAGGAGAGAAGAAACTATTGTTTTCAGTACACCAAGAGGCTTGTAAAGAGGATCAGAGTAAAAATTGATATTTACAAATTAGTGTGGAAGTACTGTAATTTAATGCTAATGGATCAGTGGATGTTGAGCTTGCAAAGCAATGTAGAACCGAACTGTGGTAAATTAGATTCAAATTTATCTCTTTTGTTTTTGTAAGGAGACCACTTGGTGTGGTAATGAACTGTATAGGCCACAGATGTCCCCCATTTGAACCCTTTTCTGTGCTAAGATGTGAAAAATCACTCTGGGTTCCCACTGATTACTCTCCAGTGACCCCTACTGGAAAATTCCCCCATGGACAGGTTCAGTTCTGATGTTCCTGATTGTAGTCTCCACTGGCTATTTGACAACCAAATTTGAACACCAGAATGGCTGTTCTTTTATGGTGAAGGTATGAGGTGTACTTCAGAAGAATTGGAAGCATTCTGGAAGCATGATGTAAAGATTATAAGGATGAAATAAAGAAGGGAAGAGGTTGCCATTTGAAAGTTTGAACAAAGAAAATGAATCCCAGGTACAACGCTGCCACAGATTCCCAGTGGGACCAGCATTGCAAATTTGGCATTTGGCAGATAATCTGCCTATAGGCGGGCTGAGAGGGTAAGAAACTGTCAATTATAACCTTGGTGTGTTTTTGTTTCTTACAGAGTGCAGCTGCAGCGCCAAGTCCTGTACTTGGAAACATTCCTCCAAATGATGGGATACCAGGAGGCCCCATTCCTCCAGGCTTCTTTCAGGTACAAAGATTACCATCCTTTCTTGAAACTGTTTTGAATTGATTTTTCCTTAGTGAATCAGATTTATAAAAAGTTTCAGCTAATGTATGAGACCTATTTCCTTCACATTTTGTGAATTCGGAGTGTTGGGGCTATAGGGAGGATTACAACCCCTCCACTACCCCAAGTAGATTTTAAGATTGGTTGGTACACTGGCTGCCAGTTGATGTGTACAGGAGATGGTGAGTTATGTGTTACTCATTATTTCTTTCCAAGATTTATGTAGACTCTGACTTTGAAGCATTTCTTGCCTGTAGTGACACATGAGGCAGACAAAGCACGCATTTAGGGCTACTTCTGTAGGGTAGGCTTTCCAGAATAGGTTTCTAACTGGTCACTAGAGCCTACAACGTGTGGGGTGCCACTCTGCTTCAAACATCATTGACCAGGAGACTTTCTCTGTTACTGCTTGTCGTAGCCAGATTGAATAGATTTACAGACTGAAAATCAATCCCATAATAAACACATTTTCCATGGCCTAGTCTTGGATTTGGACTCAAAACTGGGAGCTCCTGGCTCAGAGGCAGGGTCACTTGCCATTGCACCACAAACCCCCTACAGTATGTGTATCACAAACCAAAATGAAATGTATTTGAGACTGGTAGAGAAACCCAAAATACATGATCCCATGTTCACAACGCCCGAAATACTGCCAATCTCCAGCTATTAAAAGTGCTTTTTCATTCTTTTGTATATAAATCCTGACTCCCAAGAATCAGAAATATTTTCCAAAGGTGCAGTTAGGTTTAAGTCATCCACCTAAAGTTGACTGCGCACTGATTTTCATTCAACAAATTCCACATGAGGATCTTTTATCAGGGGCAGTGACTGCTGAACCTGAGAAAGAACCCTTGAATTTTTTGGTTGTTAGTTTTAAAATGCAATCTTGGTTGTGGTATAGGGATGTACTCCTTGTGTGGTCAATTCCAAAGGGTTTTAATGTCTGTGGTGAAGAAATATGTGATCGATCGTTTGTGCACTCTTGTGTGTTTGGTTCAGTGTTGGCTGATTTTTAATTTTCCACTCAGGAATTATGGGTATATCGAGCATGAATAGTTGTGAAAATTCTTTGGTTCATTGAAACTGGTACACACAGCAACAGCATTAGGAATGAGAATAGTTGACTGTATTTGCTATTCATTGTTCATAAAATTGAATAATCTAAAATTCCGCTGTTCATTTCCCCTCTTTTTCCCATCACTACTTCTGCTACTTCTCACTCTATTATCTCTCTTGCTTGCTCTCCCCCCAAAAATTTAGATGAGTTGATGAAAAACAGCAATGTCTGTGGAATTATGTTCCTCCATGTGTCTGAATCTTGAGAAAATCTCAGTCCTACAGTACTGAGAGAGGCTGTTTCAGTCCATCATGCTTCCTGCTGGCCTTTGAAGGATCTCTTGCAGTTATTATTGGATTGATCCAATTCCCTCTTTGCTTCCCCACAGCCACACCAGCTTCTTTCTTTATACGTAAATATCAGACAGCTTTAAAATTTATAATTCAACATGTATCTCTCACCCTTTTAGTCTTGTATATTGAAATTTGCAAGAATTGCTTTATCCCAGAGATTCTTTAGCCCAGTAACTTAGATCTGTGACTTCTGGTTACTAATTCTCATATTAGCAGAAACTCCTGTCAAAATGCTTTAAATCTCCCGTAAATTTTCACTGCTTTGAGAATGAGAATCCCAGATTCTGTGATCCTTCTGCTTGGAGCTCCTCAACTCTGATATTTTTTTTGAAATCTTCTGCAGGAGCGGAATAAAAAGACAAGAGTATTCAGGAAGTAAAATGCTTTGTGATAACCGTTACATCACCTTGTGTAGACTGGGTTAAGTTTGTTAAAGATTTTTTTTCCTCAAATTGGAAATTTTAATTAGCCTCTTATACAGCTTTTAGCTGTGTCCTTTATCATTGCTAAATGACGTTTGAAGGAATAGATGCTGCTTGTTGTGATAGGCATCATGTCAGAACCTCAGGAGGATTTTATAACAAACACGCAGTCAACTCACCAGAGAGCAGGTTTAATAGGGCCACATAATGGAAAAGGAAAAATGACATTCAGCACAAAGCCAGCAGGCAGATGTGTTAATTATGCAAGCGCAGGAAATATGTAAATTGGTATTAATCTCACTTGGGGTAAGAAATTCCATAAATCCCAGACTGGGACCCACTAAAATTATTCCTAAAATTTTAAACCAATGGATATGCGAGAGAAATTAAAACTAGAGAAATAGTAAAACATTCTTCAGTGTCCAAGAGAGATCAGAAACATAGTGCTATACTATGAACAATGTTATTAAAATTTACCAGTGTGATTATGCCCCAAAGCAACCATATTGACGGAAGGCACTTCTGGATATCCTGCGTTCATAAAAGGTGCCATACAAATGCTAAATACTGCAGCAATTCTTGAGATTAATAGACTTGTTATAGGGTAATAATCTTCACATTTGTGTAAATCTAAGTGTGAATTGTCTACATTGTACACTCATGGACTACGTGAACTAGTGGATTATATTGTTAATGTGGAGAAGTAGGCAAAGAGAATGGTTGCACAGTTCTGATCTTCATCTTTAGTTACTCAACACAGATGCAGGGAGGTTCCTTGTGGGGAGGGAAATTTAGTTTCCCTCACCCATTGTCGCTGCTGGATACTTTCCTGAAGACTTTTTTCCAGAGGATTTAAGAGTGGTGAAGAGTGGTTTTAATGGTGACTTGAGAGAAGATTTGAGAGATGCAGTTTTACTCATTATAACTGCATGATAAACAAAGAATGCAATTTTAGATTCTTCCATCTCTAGAGATGCTGATTCATGCAGGAATGTTCTTCCATTGACTCAGGGCGTTTCCATATATGAGTTTGGGTGATAAATGTTGACAAACTTTTCAACAATTTAGGGATTGTAAAGGTCATGACCTTACACATTTTTCTCTGGAAATAATTAGGCATTTTGCATTTGTGCACTTTTTTCAGTATAATCTCCATCAATGTTTATAATGAAACCTGCTTGTGTAAACTCATTGCAATATGTATTCACACCATCCTGCCAGTGGAGATGCTGCAACACTAAGATATAATTGAAGCATGTAAAGTTTACATTGGTTGTTCTCATTGTAATTTACACAGCAATTCACCATAGAACGTTTTTGTAAAATGACAATATTTTGAACCT
Organism: Chiloscyllium plagiosum; assembly: GCF_004010195.1. Lineage (NCBI taxonomy): Eukaryota > Metazoa > Chordata > Chondrichthyes > Orectolobiformes > Hemiscylliidae > Chiloscyllium > Chiloscyllium plagiosum. The sequence goes on from NC_057720.1 coordinate 67,145,228, forward strand.
TGAGAACTAATTTGTGTGATGGTTTAACCAATTTCTGCCCTAGAGTAACTTCTTTTCACCTCTTGACTCTCTTTTGTGTAGTGTCACAGCAGAATAAATTAGTTTATATTCTCATTCTTTCTATAGCTATTAGATAGTGATATTAGAGAGCAGACAGTTTTCTACCTTGATCATTACCTCAAGGCGAGTTGTTGCACGAATGTTTCAGCTTACGTACAATCAACTTGGGACAAACCGAGCATGGAAACTGGCCAATTCCAAATGTGATGAACCTAACAGCTTGTTTGGTAGTGCATTCAATCTGTGAGCCACTGTGGGCTTTGAATTGATGCTTTGTTTTGAGAATTGTTTTTGTTTTGAATTATGAGCATCTTTAGAATCAAGGATAGAAGTTTGGCTGTTGCATGCATTTGTGGGTTGGTTTCTCGCTACTACAGAACACTGAAAATGGCTTTGCTGCCTCCTATGTGCTGTCACCAATGAGCTGCAAAGCATTGGCAGTTCTACATTACATCACTGAAGAGGCCACTTGTCATTTATGAACCCAGATAGTCAAACTTGGCGAGTTCTTCTGTGTCAGGGCATTGTAGGCATTTAAGCCTTCAGTTGATACACTTGACGTGTGCATAAATGCACCTTCCAATAGCATAACTAATAGTGATAGCAGTGGGAACCCTGAAAGAGCCACCTCCGCCCACCCTAACTGGGGTTGATTGATATTATCATCTCTATCTTCCTTCCCCCCCCACACACACACACCCACCCACCCCCACCCCCATTGGATCATGAGAATGCTTGTTTTCCAGATTTGGATGGTAAATGTAATTATTTAATCTCTTGTTTTAAAGATCGTAAGCTATGAAGTTATGGCATTTCTAATGTTTGTGGTATATGTTTTGTATAGAATAATTCATGGGAGATTTATATCTGTTTTATTGGAATTTGGAAAGTTTTAGGCTGCAGCAATCGGATTTTCTCTTTTCTATGAAAACTAGCCATGCAGAGTTTGAACCTCCACTGATGAAATGGAAAGTTACTCATAAATCAATGTCCACTGCTGTGTTTGCTATGCATCAGCAGTTAGTCTGCAGCACGTTGAATAACAAAGCAGCAAGGCTCATATGCCAACACTGCCCCCTAGTGGTTTTTGATGCACTGCTAAGAAGTGAACAATAGATACATTATCTAAATTTGTGCCCATCCTGGTGAGATTTTGCACCAATCTGAATGTTTCCAAAGTGTTGTCTGTGGAAGGATGTATTAGATACAATATTCAGTAATATACACCTTGCATGCACAGTAGGAAGGGAACAACGGGTTAGATTAGATTAGATTATTCCATTGCCAACGCAAAGATTTGATGGTCCACTGCCACATGCGTGTTTGCACTTTTTACTAATGTGATTCTCGTATTTTAGTTTGTATGTGCTGCAGTTGCTGCAAAATGTACCACAATACCAGAGCACACAGGACCAAAATATGCTGATGCTGATTATTGCCACCAATGTCAATGATTTAGACAGAATGTCTGCAGGAGGGCATACTGAAATTCTATTTAATAATGAAAATAAAATGAAATCACTGAATGCAATTCTATATCACTGTGTATCCATATCTGATTATTTTTCAGGCACTTTAAATTCTTCAAAATAGAGCCATAATTAAACATGAACAAGATCTTAATTGTTAAGAGTTTATGTAAGCATCAATCTGTTTATGATATGGTACAAACTTGGGACCCGTTCAACTGTACTCTGACTATAATGCACCTAATAAGACTGACACAAATGTCCAAATTGAGTTAATACTGCAAACACAGGGCTACATGTACGTTGTGTTGTCTGTTTAATATCATGTGCAGGGCTGTTTCTACATTGTCAATGTAATACCATGTATGCAGGTTCGTATCTGTATTGTGCTGCATGCTGGGTCGTTGTTTACATTTTGCCATGTGCCCCAGCTACTACATGGGCAAGATTATGCTGTACTTTGTTCAAAATTAGGCTCTGAGCTAGTTCCAAAATGGTGAGGTCATGAGTTCAGTTTCCACAAGTCCATCACTTTCTGAACATGTTGTTGATCTTGCCCCCCCCCCCCCCCCCCCCCCCCCAAAAACTGGAAAATTGGCTTAACTTCTAGAAACATGGATAGGTTTATTTTAGAAATAGATTGTCTTTAATTTATGAACTCTTTGAATGCACTTGTAATCTGAAACCAGTTGCATTCCTTCTAAAATCTGCTGGTCTCGTATGCATCCTGTTTCTCCGTTGATCTGTGGAGGTGCGGTGCTCAGTGTTTGAATACAGCATCTCTAGGGAGGCTTTGAGGAAGTGGAGAGCCAGAGTTTTTAAAAATGCTTTTGTTGTGCAGACAGCTGGGCCCTCCCACCTCTGCATGGTGAGTTTTCTGGAGGATGTGATGTTTGTTGAAATGTTTACTTTGATGCTGCATCTGCAGTTACATTATCCGGGAAATACTTGTCAGAAGCATTAGTGCAAGAGGTCACAGTGGCGTGAGGTTTTGATTCACGCCTGAGAAATTGCTGCCAATTGGAAGGTTTTGCAAGGTCTTGGATTTCATGGATTTCTTCAAATGCTTGCAGAGATACGTTAACGTTGAGAGTAGCGCTTGCATATATGTCTTCAAGTTTATTGGAGCTGTCAGTCATTGAATCCTTACATGAATATGTTGACTTGGCGCATAACCAATACTGTGTATAGAATGGAGAAATAGGTTTGTGATCTGCCTCAAAGAATGACTCTTGATATATATTCCTCAAAATAAATATTGTAGGAAAGAAATATTTTATTTGAACTTTGAAGAGGATTACATATCAAACAATGTATGTTGTTGTTTGTTTGGTTCAAACTTGTTTATCTTGGTGAGATGAGAGAAATTTAATCTGGATGCTTTTAATTAGGAAGTCTTTCCTTCAAATAGCTAGTTCCCTTTCTTTGGAAACATGTTACTCCCTCTTGTTCTTTCTAAGTGGGCTTTCTCCCATTACACTACAATAAGTGAAATATTCACTTTTTTTTAAAAATAAAAACAAACATCCTGGTTCAGTGAGTAAATGCACCACCTCTTGTGTTTGTGACACTGAGGCATACAGATAAGGAAAATGCTAACCTCTGTCGCAGGTCTCTGCTGACGTGGTTGACCTCAGTTTGGGCAGAAGTTGTACACTGACTAAAAAGTGGCAACACTGAACTTGAAGGGAGAGGATTGCCAGACTTTTGCTTATGAGTGTTTTGTAGGACTCTTGATGGAAAGTGTGGACAGGACAGAACTGGGTGTTGTCAAGCTGTAGGATTAAATAGCATGTCAGGTTTACTTCAAGGAACCATGCCCCAGGAGGAGGAGAGGTAAGGAGAAGGGACAGGTTTCCTTTAGGCATCTAATTATCGGAGTACTCCAAATGAATTAACGTGAAGCAGTGCAATGTTAAGGTATTTGTTGAAGGTGGTGGAAGGTTGCAGTCATTGATTGCTCCCATTTCTGTGGAACATGTTTTTTTTTAACAACTTCATGGTTGTGCGCAAGCTGAAAACAATTTAATTGGCCAGGTGAGGGAGGAGTATTCTCTTCGGTCTTGATTTCTCTACCTCTTTCCCTTCTGTTCAAAAAAGTTTTAAGATGTAAACTTGAATTGCAGAATTTTTTTAAGATGTTGAACCTGCCAGCAAGTGTAGCGACTTGCTGTGAAGCTGCTCCTTATCAGTCGAGAAATGGAAGTGGTTGGCTCAGTCTCGAACTAATTGGTCCAAAAGCTTTATTTACCGCGTTTCAACAGGAGTCTTTTAATGAAATGATGAGATGTAAATTCTGTAGTGCGTTCCATTCTCACCAACACAAAAGAACTACAGGTGCAAATGCATTCCGGCTTCATTAACTTCCACTCCCTTTTAATTTGCGTAATTTCATTTTCTCTCTTGCTCGTTGCTGTTAATTAGGGCATCCTCTAATCAGTACTATTTATCACAGTGGTACTCATGTTTGGTAAAGCTGCTTTGCAGAAATGCTAAATGGCTAATTAATGTCTGTTAATTAAGAAAATTGCTCGTGGTAACAAACTACATTGTCGCTGGCAGCAGCCTAGACACTAACACTTGTTGAAAGCACAAACATGGTAGGTCTGCAACAGCTGTTACACTTTTTTAAAAAAAAATCTTTTGAGTGGCTCTGCGGTTCTCCGAGCCTTCTACAACTTGATGCGCTGACGCTATAACCCCCCTCCTCTGCTCTCTAACCTCTCGCAGGGACCCCCAGGTTCTCAGCCCTCGCCACATACACAGCCGCCTCCTCACAATCCTAACAACATGATGGGACCCCACAATCAGGTAATGAGCTGGTGCAATTGCTTGGGTTCATTTAACTCAAAAAGGGCGAGAGTTTCAACATTCAACTAATGATTTGACTTTGCTTGCTGTCATCTTGCGTACGAGACTCCTAATCAGGTTGTCCCCAGAAGTGAAACTTCCAATTAAAGGTCTTTTAAATTCGATGGATTTTTTTTGCCTTTTATCAGCCCACACCTCATGCTTTTTTAAAAAATCAGGTTTTCTTCCCCATTGCTCTCCTACTTTCTCCTGAAGGCATGCACGTGACGTGGTTGTATATTATTGGTTCCTCTCCGATAATCTGCTGATTGGCCATTCTGATCCTTAGTGAATGTGAAGAGGTTGTTTGCCTCTGGAAGGCATCACAGTCAAGCTCTGAACTGCCCTGCCATTTATTATAGAATGCACATGCTCCTCCACAACAGCCAATGCAAAGCAGAAATGCTGATTGACCTCAGTTCTCCCAACCTGGCCTCACAACCCCTTTCTCCTCTTTCCCCCTCTTCCCCCAAAATGCAACCCCTCAAAAACAACCCACTGATGCTTTGCCTTGGCATAGTCCATAACCTAAACCTTGGACTTAGTAGTCCACATGGTTCAGTATCATCCTGTATGGTGCATTTATTCACTGAGCCATTGGGCAGGGTGAAACCCTTGTCTTAAACTTGGTTATGTTAAGTCAGTCTGGCATGTTAGCATCATGGGAACATATGCAACTGCAGACAGAAGGGGGCAAATACTTTTTGTTTTTGAACAGTAATGACCTGTTGGTCAAGACAGAATGATCCATGGGAGTTAGGAAGGTTCACTCCTGGGATAATCCGATTAGCCTTTCTATAATTTTTCCTTCTGTGATTGTAATTACTTTTTTATGTACTCAGCTTAGTGAGTAGATCACTGCCTTGATACTGGACCTGTGAACATTGTCATTTCTTTGTAACTGTGTTCCAAAAATGCGTGTGTTTGAAATGTTGACAGCCGAGCTATGTTATTGGTATGTGTATATGTCTGTGTGTGTACATGTGTCGATATAAAATGTGCAATTCCTGTTCATAGCATTCTTGCAGATTGTTACATCGCCTTACTCTGCAGTGTTGAAGAATGTCATCACACACTTTCCAACCAAGTTCCTCAGTCAGAGTCCATTATATTGAGAAATCATTGCCTGCAAAATTGTATACATTTAACTTGTGTTGAATCCTTTAAACACGAGTCAGACGAGAAGCCATTAATACTCCTGATGACCTGTATATAAATACAATTTTATGATGCAAAAAATTAATGTCCTAAATTATTGGTGATTACAAATAGTTTTTTTTCTTTATTCCAGCAAGAAATCCAAATTTGATATTTTTTCTTCCTTCCTTCCTTCCTTCCTTTCTTTGTCCTCTGACTGCAACAAACTAGCCAGTAAGAGGTGGCCAAGAGAAGTCTGCATTGTTTGCAAATTTCCCCTTCTCTTTCTGGGAGATGGTTGTCTGTTTGCAAAAATTCAAGAAAATTGGTTGACTATATAACTGTCGATCTTGGTCATTGCAATGCTGGAATTTAGTGCATAAGTGGATATTTCACATATTTAATGGGGAGCCTTTGAATTAGATTTTTTTTTCTTTTTTTGAAAGCCTAAGATTTCCAGTATTCTCAGTATTTTTTGGTTTTGTTTAGATTTATTGTAGCTTTACTTATTGAGAGGAAATGTCTGTAAATATCTATTTAAATACATTTGTAAAATTGCTTAGTTTGCACTTCAGATTTGTAAAGTAAGGCAAGTTCTTTGTAACTGAACTGATACTGAGTTTCATTGTTGATCTTTACAACTTTACTGATCTGAACATCCCAAAGTTTAGCTTCAGCAGCAGTGGCTTCTCAGCAGTGGCAGATGCCTTAATTTGCCAGAAATCAATGTGAGCTGTTTTACTGTTTTTGAGCACTCCTGATAATTGACAGTGTAGTGCATTGTTTAATTATCACAGCCAGTTTGCTACTATATGAATCAAGGTTGTTCAAAGTTAAAGCTACAAGCACCACCATCACCACCCCCAATCCCCCATCCTTTTTTTTGGGAGGGTCAGGGAAATGGAGTGTCAGGGTACAATATCCAGTCAGACAGCTTTCTTCTCTGTGGTGCTTTCATCAGGGCACTTCAAAGGAAATTGAGATAGTTAAAAGCAAAGCATGTTTAAACAGTGAATTACGATTTTCCTTTCAATGACATCACAAAGTCGTCATAATTTTGGTCCAGATCCAATATGCAACCATGGGTTCGCTCAAGTAATTTATTCCTACAAGTCATATCACTCGGTCTCTATTTTCATTTTCTCCGTGGCCTTTTATGCGGAATCATACCACTTGGGTAGCAAATTGTACTGATCACACAACAAGTTAAGGAATTCAAAGTGTTTGATATGATATTGTACCTCAAAGTGCCAGGTTACTTTGCTTTGACTTTGGTAATTTATTTAATATTGCAGGAGTTTATGGGTTTTCAACTTTGATTTACGTAAGAACATACTGTTAGAAGTTTAGCTGATTGGAGACTTAACCAATTCTGTGTAATTGCAGCCTTTTATGTCACCGCGATACGCAGGAGGTCCAAGGCCCCCTATCAGAATGGGAAGCCAGGTACTGTACCAACTGTTTCTCTCACTGCCACAATGGTGCTAACTGTATTTAGCTAACTGGCTTGTTAAGATTGTTTAATACTGAGTGAGTGAAAGAAAGTTTGGAAGAAGTGTAGGTAATTCAACCCCTTTTGCCTGTTTTAAAAGTTCACAAGAGTGGGACTGATTTAATTTCATCCACCATTCTTTACTACATACCCTTTTATATTTTGTCTAGCAAAAACCTAACAATCTCAACAGTAAAATTATCAATTGAGCTATAATCTCATACTTGTGAGAATAGATTTGATATTTTCACCACTCTGTTTCACTTGCATGCAGAAATATTCCTTGGCTGTCTCTTAAATGACTTGGCTGTCTTTCAGGTTGTTCTTAGCCTAAACTCCAATTGTTGGCAGAAAAGTTTCTCTCTATCTGTTCTGTCATTTTGTTTTGTTTTCAAATCCTAAACCTTGGAATCAAATTATCCCTTAACTACCTGTTCTCAAAGGAATGCATGTGAAGTTCACATGTCCTTATTTCTGTTGGATTCTGGGAATAATTTCAATATGTGTTGTGTTTCTTCCAAGCCAAACACAGCCAAAGTTGCTGACAGACTTTACACAATACTCCTCCAGATGTGGTCTAACCAGAACTTTGGTGGGTCATAGAACTTTATCTTACTAGTGCTCTGGTCCTCAAGATGTAAAGGTTGACATTCACTCTATTCCACCCTTTTCTTTTTTGATTATTGCTTTTATATTTTAGAAATCCATGGCTATGGATGCCTCAGAGTTTTGGCGATCCGCTATTCCTAACTTCTTATCATTTAAATAAGATTGAAATGTTTCCATTTTATTCAAAACTATATTAAACATGAGCTGTGTTGTGTTTGTTGTCAAACCAACTGTGCAATTTTGTTCATTGCATTTCTTGTGCAAATATTGAGTGATAACCTCAGTTGGTTTAAATGTCAGATTTGTAAAGATGGAGCTGTTTAGTTTAGAGATTAATGTCATTAGTTCCCCATCTGAAATTCAAAATCTGGGACACTTAAGAACATAAGAACTGGGAGCAGGAGTAGGCCGTTCAGCCCTTCGAGCCTATTCTGCCATTCATTAAGATAATGGCTTATCTTTTCGTGGACTCCACTCTATTAACCCGCATTTTCACCATATCCATTCATTCCCTTAGCTTTAAAACGGATTACTGAAGTAGCATCAACTACTTCCCTGGGCAAGGAATTCCATAGATTAACAACCCTCTGGGTGAAGAAGTTCCTTCTTAGTTCAGTTTTAAACCTGCTTCCTCTAATCTTGAGGCCATGCCCTCTTGTCCAAGTTTCACCTACCAGTAGAAACATCCTCTCTATTTCTGTTTTATTGATTCCCTTAATTTTATTTATTTCTATAAGATCCTTCCTCATTCTTCTAAATTCCAATGAATATAATCCCAATCTACTCAGCCATTCCTCATAAGCCAACCCCCTCAACTCCAAAATCAACCTTGTGAACCTCCACTGCCACTACATCCTTCCTTAAGCAAGGAGACCAAATCTGCATGCAGTACTCCAGGTGTGGCCTCAACAGCACCTTGTACAGCTGTAACATCACCCCTCTGCTTTTAAACTCAACTCCTTTAGTAATGAAGGACAGAATTCCATTTGCCTTCCTAATCACTTGTTGTACTTACAGACCAACCTTCTGTGACTCATGCACAAGGACACCCAGGTTCTTCTGCAAATCAGCATGCTGCAACGTTTCCCATTCAAGTAGTAATCTATTTTGTGGTTACTCCTACCAAAATGTACGATTTCACATTTGTTAACATTTTATTCCATCTGCCAGACCTTTGTCCACTCACTCTATGTATCTGCAAAGTTTCACAGTCCTCTGCACATTTTGCTCTGCCAGTCATCTGAGTGTCATCAGCAAATCTTGACACTGTACACATGGTCCTCAACTCCAAACCATCTATATAAGTTGTAAATAATTATCGTCCCAACACTGATCCCTGAGGCACACCACTAGTCACTGATTGCCAGCCAGAGCAACACTCATTTATCCTCACTCTTTGCTTCCTGTCAGTCAACCAATCCTGTATGCTTGCTAATATTCTACCCCTAACACCATGCATCCTTATCTTATGCAGCAGCCTCATGTGCAACACCTTGTCAAAGGCTTTTTGGAAATCTAGACCCATTCATTGGGTCCCTGTTGTCCACCTTGTGAAATGTCTTCATAGAATTCCAAAGGATTTGTAAAGCATGACGTGTCCTTCATGAACCCATGCTGCGTCTGTACAATGGGACAATTTCTTTTGAGATGCCCTGCTATTTCTTCCTTGATAATAGACTCCAACATCTTCCCCACTACAGAGGTTAAGCTCACTGGTCTATAACTCCCCTTTTTTTGTCATCTTGCCTTTTTGAAACAGTGGGATCACATTTGCTATTTTCCAATCTGCTGGGACTGCCCCACAGTCCAGCGAATTTTGGAAAATTACTGCCATCTCATTTAGTACCCTGGGATGCATTCCATCAGGGCCAGGAGACTTATCTATCCTTAGCTCCATTAGCTTACCCAACACTACCTCTTCCGTAATAATAATTGTTTCCAGGTCCTCACCTCCCTTTGTCTCTTCGTCACTTACTGGCGTGTTATTAGTGTCTTCCACTGTGAAGACTGATGCAAAATACCTGTTCAATGCCTCAGCCATTTCATCATATCCCATAACTAAATGCCCCTTCTCATCCTCTAAAGGACCAACATTTACTTTAGCCACTCTTTTGATTTTATAGAAACTTTTGCAATCTGTCTTTATATTCTGTGCTGGATTTTTTTTCACATGTTCCATATTACTTTTATTTATAGCTCTTGTTGCAGCTTTCTGTTGGCCTTTTTGAAGTTTTCTCCATTTTCTAGATTCCTGCTGTTTTGGTCACTTTGTGTGCCTTCTCTTTCACTTTGATAGCCTGCCTTATTTCCTTAGACACACATGGCAGATTACCCCTCCTCTTACAGTTCTTCCTTCTCACTGGAATATACTTTTGCTGAGCACTTTGAAAATTTTTTGGAAGGTCCTCCACTGCTCATCAACTGTCGCACCACTGTTTCCAATCTATCTTGGCCCGGTCCTCCCTCATTCTATCATAATCCCCCTTATTCACGCTCACAACCCTAGTATTGGATTTTATCTTCATACTATCCAGCTGTATTTTAAATTCAACCACACTGTGATCATTCCTTCCAAGAGGATCCCTGACTATGAGGTCATTAATTATTCCTGCCTCATTACACAGGACCAGATCTAGAATAGCTTGCTCCCTCATCAATTCCATTACATACTGTTCAAGAAAACTATCACGGATACACTCAACCAACTCCTCCTCAAGGCTACCCTGACCGAACTGATTCAACCAATCTACATGTAGATTAAAATCCCCCATGATAATTGCTGTACCATTTTTGCAGGCATTAGTTCTTTGTTTATTGTCTGCCCCAATATGATATTATTTGGTACACTTCCAGTAAATATATATTGAAACATGCAGCACGGTATCTACACAGCAGTAAAACATTTTAGGAGTTTGAGCTGGAAGTCTGGTTACAGAGATGATTTTCCTTCGTTACTTGCATGGTGGGTATGTCTTGGGACTTGAAACCAATACATTTGAGAGCACGTTCAGTTTCTTTGAGTTGAGGCAGTGTGAGGACTTATTTTGGTTGTGGCATCACAACTGAATGCTACTAAGCACCTTTACTGTTCTGTAACTCGATGCTCAAGAGTGGGTAACCTCCCAATTTCAATATCCTAGCATTTGCTACCAGGTTATGGTCTGTTATGTCTTTAACCAGGTAATTTCCTCTTGTTCCTCCGCCTCCATCTGAATTTCCTGCCCTGCCACTTCACAAAAGATTTTTTACCCCATGAGGAAATATTTTTAATTTCGCCAGCTACTGAAAACAGTAAATACATTTACTGGATTGATTTTTTAAATGCCTTCAACAATGTTAAATTAATTCAACTTTTGTTTTTTTTTAAATACTAAGTAAAGATGATACGTTTCTCTTTTTTTTTCTTTCCTGTCATCCTTTTAACATGGGGAGCTTTTCTAGATTCAGTTAGCAGGTTTATTTCCAGAGAATGAGCACAGTCCTTGCAATGTGCTCGCGCTCCCAATACCCTGTGACCAAGTGAAATGCTGCTTTTATTACTGTGTTGCATAAAACTCATTTGTTATTCCTTTAATGGATGTCAGTTGATAGTTATGATATCATTGCCTGAGACCCCACACTCTTAGGAAGGTACAAATAACATTAGCTACGTTTCAAGCCTGGTCTGTCTTTTCTTTTTACGTAATGAATTTGATATTTTCAGGGGTTTTTCCTTGACAGTATCTAAAACTGCCGAAACAGTTTACTGTGAGTTCAGTTGTTACATTGCAGCAGCAATGTTCACTGACTTTTCTACCTCTAGGAGCACAGTCCTCATTCATAGTGGGAACTGTTGGATGTAAAATGGGATTGCCTGAATGATACATGTCCTATTTCAGTTAGATCGCGACAGACAATTGCCAAGCTTTCCCAGGTCAGGTTAGTGTTGCCTATGTGTAATTTTAAAAGCAACTTGGTTTTGTTTAGAAAATGGAGTAATCCAGCTGGAGAGCACAATATGAAGTCAGTAATGTTGAGTTTCAGTTTTGTCTATTATTTGGTAACTAGTTTGGCCATGTGTCGAATATGTATAACATTGTGGAGACATTGAGTAGAAATTTCTCCTTATCCTTGTGAAACTGAGGTGAGCCTTCAATATCTCCAGGCAGTATCATGAGTGCTGCTGCATTAGGAGAATTACTTTGCTGTGCAGCACTGCACCGAAGTGAGCAAACTCTAGTGACTAGCGTATACTAGTAAAACTAATAGGGTCATAGCAACAGAAGTGAAAACTGAAATTGTAGAGTTCACTATTTTGTTGTGTGATTATGCAAAACTTGGATGTTAAGCTTTTTCCAATGCAAATTTTTTTTACTATCAAATTTGGGGAAATTTTTAGTTATGCAATGTGTGTTTTCAATGTAGATTTTAATATATATGTTTTGAAACATTGACTACAAGTTGCACCCAGCCAGAATTGTTGCTGAGTTCATGGTTCTGCAACAATGCACTGTTTGCTTTGCTGCCAAAATAATTATTTTGGCCAGATTTCCTAATCCTTAATCAGTTTGTTTGGATTTGTGATGGTTTGAAATCAAATCATTTTTTGGGAGTTGAGAAAATTTCTTTTGATAATGGATCAGACACATGCCATCCACTAATCTAACAAATTATTCATATGCATTTATTTTAAAAATAGTTTCCAAGTAATATCCTTGATCCTCAGCCGCCTTTCACATTTTAAAAACCTAAGACCAGCCTTTGTTGGTTTTGTCATGAGCTTGTTTTCATTGTGTTCTCTTCTACTGGAGCTAGGGTATGACGTAGGTCCCCCAATAGTTCTCTGTGGAGTTGAGCCTTGTGGACCAGGCAAGTGTAATTCTGCAGTTGCTACTTGATTATTGATCTGAGCAGTAAGAGAGGTGTGTGTGTTTCACTGACTTTTGAGGTTCTGGCTGAGGCTAAGTGGTGTCCTGTGCTATAAATGTAAGTGATTCTGTCAGGCAGGGACAAAATCTGTAAGAATTCCCATACCAAGCTATGATGCAATGTCTATTGATGGAAAATGTTTGTCTTGAGATTAGGGGAGTGCAGGATTGGATTGGTTTGTAATTTTCCCAAAATTTCAAACAGCGACACTGTCTAGATGACTTCGACAAAGTAGCAAACAGTGGCAAGTAGCTTATGGTACCATATTCTGGTGGTAGTAATCTGCTTTCTGGAAGAAAACTGGAGTACGGTTGGGGTCATTTTGTTACTGTATATTTTGTGGTGTTACTTTGTTCGTCAGTTTTCTGTGGAAAGCTATAGGTTTTTAGACTTCCATATTGCAGGCATATACAGTTCTGTATTGCTGATAACTGGAAGGTGTATATCTGGAAGTACTGACTACAAACAACGTATTTTGTTCGGATAATCGAATGTTCAGATAACACTGTTTATCCAAGCATTGGGACCTTGAGATCTTGTTTGGATAATCCTAAATTCAGATAATTGAGGTGGTAGTGTACTTGGGAGTGGGATGTTTTAGTTGTCTATTTAACCCTCTATTAACTTTCCTTCCTATCACTTTACAGCTTGTATATACATCTCAATTGGAAGTGGAATTATGATATAGTAATGTTGTAATGTTTTCAGCCCCCAGGTGGTGTTCCAGGTGCACAGCCATTGCTACCCAACACATTGGATCCCACGCGACAACAAGGTGAGATGTGTTTACAGTCCACTGAGATTTTAAAAATATTTATGGGCTCAGGATGTGTAAATAGTTTCTTCTGATGTCTACAGGGCACCCTGGTATGGGTGGACCAATGCAGAGAATGAATCCTCCCCCACGAGGAATGGGCCCAATGGGACAGCAGGTAAGGGACACAGGCTGCAACATTTCAGTTCTGGTCTCCGAATGTACTGCTCTGTTAGTATTGAAATGCCAAGTTAATTTTTGTGCCCACCAGTTATCAGTCAGTTAGCTGCCACCTGTTTTGCAAATTCTGTGTCCATGATTTAGTTCTTACATTTTGTGTTTAGAATATGTAGGTCAGTTGCAAGGTTAAATCTGTTTTTGCTGATCTGAAAATGTAACAATTGTTCACGGTACCTCTAATCTAGAGAAAATAGTATGAAGAATGACTACATCCCTGTTAGACTGGCCTTGCTGTGTAGTGTTATATCCTTGAATCAGAAGTGATGATTTTGACTCCCACACCAAAAGGTTTAGCACATAACCTAGGCTGGCAATGCCAGACAGAGGCAATGCTATACGGTGCCTTTTTTGAGATGTTAACTTGAAGTCCTATTTACCCCTTTAGGTGGACTGATAAAGCTACTGTGATATTATTCCAAGCATTCTGAAGGCAGATATTTACTCCTCAACTATTGTCACCAAAGCAGAGTGACAAAAGGGTAACTAGGGAGAGAATAGGGCCCCTCAAAGATCAGCAAGGCGGCCTTTGTGTGGAGCCACAGAAAATGGGGGAGATACTAAATGAATATTTTCCATCAGTATTTACTATGGAAAATGATATCGAAGATATAGACTGTAGGGAAATAGATGGTGACATCTTGCAAAATGTCCAGAGTACAGAGGAGAAAATGCTGGATGTCTTGAAACTGTTAAACGTGGATAAATCCCCAGGACCTGATCAGGTGTACCTGAGAACTCTGTGTGAAGCTAGGGAAGTGATTGCTGGGCCTCTTGCTGAGATATTTGTATCATCGATAGTCACAGGTGAGGTGCCGAAAGACTGAAAGTTGGCAATGGTGGTGCCACTGTTTAAGAAGGGCAGGAACTATAGACCGGTGAGCCTGACCTTGGTGGTGGGCAAGTTGTTGGAGGGAATCCTGAGGGACAGGATGTACATGTATTTGGAAAGGCAAGGACTGATTCAGGATAGTCAATATGGTTATGTGCGTGGGAGATCATGTCTCACAAACTTGATTGAGTTCTTTGAAGAAGTAACAAAGAAGATTGATGAGGGCAGAGCAGTAGATGTGATCTATATGGACTTCAGTAAGGCGTTCAACAAGGTTCCCCATGGGAGACTGATTAGCAAGGTTAGATCTCATGGAATACAGGGAGAACTAGCCATTTGGATACAGAACTGGCTCAAAGGTAGAAAACAGAGGGTGGTGGTGG
>NC_057720.1:67160556-67175906 GCF_004010195.1 Chiloscyllium plagiosum
GAGTCGCATGTAGATAGGATAGTGAAGAAGGCATTTGGTATGCTTTCCTTTATTGGTCAGAGTATTGAGTACAGGAATTTGGGAGGTCATGTTGCGGCTGTACAGGACATTGGTTAGGCAATTGTTGGAATATTGTGTGCAATTCTGGTCTCCTTCCTATTGGAAAGATGTTGTGAAACTTGAAAGGGTTCAGAAAAGATTTACAAGGATGTTGCCAGGGTTGGAGGATCTCAGCTGCAGGGAGAGGCTGAACAGGCTGGGGCTGTTTTCCCTGGAGCGTCAGAGGCTGAGGGGTGATCTTATAGAGGTTTTACAAAATTGAGGGGCATGGATAGGATAAATAGGCAAAGTCTTTTCCCTGGGGTCGGGGAGTCCAGAACTGGAGGGCATAGGTTTAGGGTGAGAGGGGAAAGATATAAAAGAGACTCAAGGGGCAACTTTTTTTCACGCAGAGGCTGGTACGTATATGGAATGAGCTGCCAGAGGATGTGGTGGAGGCTGTTACAATTGCAACATTTAAGATGGGTATATGAATAGGAAGGGTTTGGAGGGATATGTGCTGGGTGCTGGCTGGTAGGACTAGATTGGGTTGGGATATCTGGTCAGCATGGATGGGTTGGACCGAAGGGTCTGTTTTCATGCTGTACATCTCCATGACTATAAATGTTTGTCCTTGTTAACTTGCACTAATTCCTAATGTATGTTTTGATAGCCTCATCTTCACAAGTTCCTTGAACTCACTCAATCCTACCTCTGCAACCTCCTCTAAACTTAGTTCCCCTCCCATGTTCTTCAGTATTCCACCCTGGCTCTCATTCATCAATCTTCTCCTGTGACTAGTGACAGAGTTTTTACCTACCACTGCTCAAATTTATTGAATCTTGTTCAATTGTCTCTTTGTGCCTCTTTCTTTTCAAAACCCATTTTTGCATCCAAACCTTTAATCATATCTAAACACTTTCAGATTGGTGTTCTGTTATTCTCTCTATTAAATTGCCTTGGAATATTGCATTTTTCAAACATGCACATGATTGGGTAGATGTCATAGGTGATCTTGCCAGTTCTCAGGACTTTTTCTCTCAACATTTCTAGTTGTGTGAATGAAAATTCAGTGCCTGCAAACAATTAATTGATATTCTAACTGTTTAATATTTTAGTAGCTGTGAATGTTTGTTGGGATCAAATATCAAGGCCAGTAAAAAGTAAAGTGAATGGGAGTAGAGGAAAATTACTGTAGTGATTTGTGAATTTGTTGGGTAAGTGCTTGACTTCAATCCCCACTGCTATTCAGATCAGAGATTGTGGGGGTTGCATAGGATGATGGAAGCAAGTCACCATTGTAATATCCAGTTGAGTATGTAATTGGCCCAAAGAATCTTTTTGCGTCAGACCTTGTTGATTTCAATTGGTACTGTTTTGTTTTGAGCACAAGTCTTGGGACCTGCATAATAACTTAACTAACCTTCTGTTTTTCTTCCCTTCCATCCCTTTCTCTGGTTTTCTTCTCGTTATGGTAGTCTGATCCTTGGTTATCATTGCAGAACTATGGCGGTTCAATGAGACCTCCACCCAATTCAATAGGTCCAGGCATGGCTGGGATGAACATGTAAGTCTCTTCTGTGTTCAGATAAGTCATTGATAAAAGTGGGGAAAGTCAGTTTTAATCACTTTACACGATATGATCATGTTCTTAACTGGGGAAAATTGAAGTAAGTTTTTGACTTTGAAGCGTTTGGAACTCAAATATAATTATGGGTAAATGCAGGTGTACTGTATTTTAATTTATGACAAAGGTACGTAAAGGATTTAGTGAAACCACTGCAGACCTAATGATGTAAGAACAGATTGTGTGTGTTAATAGATTGTGAAAATAAATGGAAGTAAATAATAAATTTTCATTGCAGGGGTCCAGGAGCTGGGCGACCATGGCCTAATCCTTCCAATGCTAACTCAGTAAGTCGTACAGTATTTAGTACACAAATAGACCTTTTGTCCCAACAGGGTTTCTGCTCCACGTGAGCTTCCTACCACCTCTCTCTGTGTCCTTCTATATCTTCCCAGTTTATTTATCTGGATTCCCCTTAAATGAACCTATATTATTAGTTGTCTTAACTAATCCGTGACATTGAGTTCTGCATTCTGACCACTGTCATAAGTTACTCCTGCAAACCCTGGTGGATTTATTAGTGCAAGTGGAAACATTTTCTCTCAAGTCTATCCAGTCAAATCCTTCATAACTTTAAAGGCAGCTATCAGTTTGCCCTCAGGGTGTGTTCTGTTTCGACCTAATTGACTTAATTTGGGGTATCCTTTTTCTGTTGCATATATTCTGTATTTAACTAATATGGAGTTTTCTGTTTAAAAAATCATTTTTTTTAAAAAATGACTTGTAGCTACGTGCTTTATGAAACAATTATTATTGTGCATTGATTTGCGCAATTTCCATCCAATGCAGGCCGCTCTTTATGGCGTAAACTTACGGTGAAATACATGTACTTTTCAATGACCATCAACTTTAACAAGGAATTGGTGGAAAAGCCATTCGTTTTGATTATTAATCCTTAGGGAAACTTTTTTATATTGATTCAATATATATTCAAACAAAATGTTACCTGCCCATTACGATGAGCTCTTCATTTTTTAGTTTCCATGTACCATGAATACGTTTGGCAGTCCAGCAGGAAAAATTATTACAGATTACTTTTCCAGTAGGAGGTAATCATTCAGTACAGTATGACCTTTCTCATCCTAATTCCAGTTCCTACATGTCATGACTCTGTTCCCTTGCTTCTATTATCAATTACATTCACATTTCTTCAAATAGTAAGAGAGAGATGCCTTCATTCTTATCAAATTGTTTTTTTTTTGAATTGTCATGCTTTGTGTTCCATCTCGCATGTATTTCTGTGGCTTCTGACATTTAATGCTAATTCTTTTCACTGTATACAATTGATGAATCTTATGAATCCCTTCTATAGTGAGAAGATGGGTAGAACTAGGCTTAGTGGGTTTAAGATGCTGTTAAAATCCAAAATGGCTGAACTGGCAATTCCTTATTGATTTTAGAAACAACATGAGAGTTACTTTGATCCAGCCTTTCTTTTCCCAGGGTGCTTGATGAGCTTTGCCATGAAACCCTGGAATATCCTGCAAAGGCCCTGTAGCTATTGAAAACTGAAAGTTTTATTCTTAGTCAAGAGTTATTACACTTGCCATATAGCAAGTGCAATGACCCTGTTACAACAGAATTATTGTTCTTGTAGTTTTATCCTTTTTGTTGGCGGTGACAGAGTGCCTTTACATAGAATATGTGCAGTAATAGGCCACTTGGCATTTACATAGCTCTCCACTTTGTGTGTTTTAGGTTCTGGTTAAATGCATCTGTACTATTCACTTCAACTATTCCATATTCTGGCATGCTCCACAATCTAACCACTCTTCAATTAACGCCATTCCTCATGGATTGTTTTGGATGCATTACTGACTGTCTTATTTTCATGGGTCTTGTTTTAAATTAATGTCCTTATGTTTTACACCAAACTGCTTAAACACTTGATCGTTACACATTCTCCACATGAAGCTTTCTTGATCCGTACTTCACACAAGGATCAGATTACTTCTGAATGACTTATAAAACGAAATGATGAATTGTGTGCTTGGGAGCTTCGAAACGTCACTTCTCTCTTTAACAGATGTCTTTGAGGTACTTATTCTGAATATCCCAGCTCTAGAACATTGTTTAGGTAATGAGGAGAACTGGTTTTCGTTTTTCTTAAATTATCTGGTGCTCTCACCCCACTGCAAGATGCATTTAATAATGATTTTATAACTCCAGTGTCTGTGTTGATAATGATCCCTGCAATAATGGCCGTAGGAAAAAGCATTTTCAAGTAGTTATCCTATTGATGGGTAAGTGAATGTAGATCCTTGGTGGTATTAGGTAAAATGTGGTAGGTGATACAGTTGATAGCCACCTTCTTACTTTGTGACAACAGGAGTGACATTGAAAGTGCTACAATTGATGTGGTACCAACTTGCATCAATTAGATGTACATGAGTTCTACTCCAGAGACTGGATCCCAAATCACGGCACGCACTTCAGTCTGAACTATGACAGCACTTCACTATTGGGAGGTGCCATCTTTCAAATGAGATATTTAACAAACATTCTGTCTGCCCTTGTTGATTGACTTAAAAGATTCTATGACACTAGTCCTGACCAATATTTATTCTTCAACCTACGTCGCTGAAATATGTGATCTGGTCATAGGGCAGCAAGGCTGTCTCACATCACAAATGACCCAGGTTCCATTCCAGCCTCTGCCTGTGTGGTGATTGCACGTTCTACCCACGTCTGTGTAAATTTCCTCGCAGATTAGGTGGATTGGCCATGCTAAATTGCCCATAGTGTCCAAGGATGTGCAGGCTAGATGGATTAGCCGCGGGAAATGCAGGGTCACAGGGATAATGTAGATTGTTGGTTCTGGGTGGGATGATTTTGGGGAAACGGTGTGGATTTAGTGGGATGAATGGCCTGCTTCCTCATTGTAGGGATTCTGTGAGTCTATGATTAACACAGTGCTGTTTGAGAGATGCATTACTTTCATTAGTCACTTTTGTGACAACTGAAACTCACTACTACGATCGGTCACAACATAAAAATGCATTTGTCAGTTACCAAGTTAGCCTATTAAATACCTTGCAACAGATTTTGAACAAAGATTATTGACCAGGTTTCTTAATAAATACAATTATTGGCTTACTATCAAAACAATGTATTCAATGAAGATGCAACAATTAGATATTTTTTAAAAATAGAAAAAATATTTTTCTGCAGAGCTTGGCTTTCTTAAAAACCTTTTACCAATTGATTATTCTTGAGTGTAAAAGGATGAAACATAAATTTTCAATATTTGTTCGCATATGTTCTTGGCTCAGCTAGCATTTATTGCCTGTGCCTAATTGCCCAGGAGAGGATGGTGGGAAGCTGCCTCCTTGAACTGTGGTGGTACTTGGGTATAGGGTCACCTGCAATGCTGTTAGGAAGGAAATTCCATGATTGTCAGCTTGCAACAATGAGGGAAATGGTGAGTGGACATACATTTATTGGTTGTGATCCTCCATATCTACTACCTATGTCCTTCTAAGTGGTCGAGTTTGTGGGTTTGTAAGATGTTTTCAGAGGATCCTTGGTGAGTCACTGCAGTGCATTTCTAGATGGTATAAGCTGCTGCCATTGTGTTTCTGTGGTGGATGGTGAAGCTGAAGGATGGAGTCAAGCAGTCTGCTTTGCCCTGGATGGTGTAAAGCTGCTTGAATGTTGTGGGAGATGCATTTAACCAGGCATTTGGGATGTATTTTACCATATTCCTGACTTGTACTTTGTGAATGTTTGTCAGATGTTAGTGAGACAGGAGGTGAGTTACTTACTGCAGAATACCTAGTGTCTGACCTGTTCTTGTAGCTATAACTTTTATATGGCTAGTCCAGTTTAGGTTCTTGTTAGTGGTAACCCTCAAATATGATAGTGGGGTTTTCAATAATGGTAATGCATATCAAGGGTTGATGGTTAGATTTTCAATTGTTGAAGAGATAGCCATCACCTATCAGAAGAGTACTGAACATTATGCAATCGTCAGGGAACATTTGACCATATGATGAAAAGAAGATCGTTGAAGTAGCTGAGTATGGTTGGGTTAGTGACATTCCCCTGAGGAATTTTTGCAGAGATGTCACGGAGCTGAGATGATCAACAACCATAAGCAATATCTTTTTGCAAGTTATGAATCGAGCCAGGGTACTGTTTGCTCCCGAATTCACATTGACTCCAGTTTTGCTAGGACTGTGATGCCAGACTCATTTTAATGCTGCCTTCATTTCAAGGGCAGTCACTCTCACATCACTTCTGGAGTTTAGTTCTTTAGTCTACATTTAGACCAAGGCTGGAATGAGGTCAAGAGCCAAGTGGTCCTGGTGAAACCCTAAGTGAGCATCAGCAACCAAGTTATTTCTTTGCAGGTGCCACTTGACAGCACTATTGATCCCTTCCATCACTTTGATCATTGAAAGTAGATCGGTCTGCTGGTAATTAGCAAGATTGGATTTGTCCTGCTTTTGTGCAACATATATATCCAGGCAATTTTCCACATTGTCAGGCCAGTGCTGCTATTGTCTCTGTATTGGAACGGCTTGGCAAGGGGACTGTTGTCACGGTCTGTTGCCTTTTCAGTGTCCGTTGTCTTCTGTCATTTCTTGATACCGTGTGGAGTGAATTGAATTTGTTGAAGACTGGCATCTATGATGGTGGGGCCCTCAGGAGGATGCCAAGCTGGATCTCCTGGTCAGCACTGCCTGCAGAAGATTGCAAGTACTTTTATTTTGTATTTTGTACTGATGTGCTGGACTCAACTATGGTTGTGGATATTGAAGTGGCCTCCACTCCTGTCAATTATTTGTTCCTCCATTATTATTCATAGCTGACTGTGGCAGGACCATGACCCCAAATTTGATCTGTTGATTTTGGGATCGCTTTCCTCTATTGCATGCTGCTTCTGTTTGGTAAGGAGTCCTGTGTTGTAGCTTCTCCAATCTCATTGCTCATATTTAGATACATCTGGTCATCTGACATGCCCTCCTTCACTCTTGACTGAATTAATGTTGATCTCTTGGAATATTGGAGTGGGGAATATACCTGTCCATGAGATTGCAGATGTGGTTGAATACAATACTGCTGCTGATGGCCAGTGGTGTCACATGGAGGCCCAGTTTGGAGTTGCTAGATTTGTTCAAGATTTGTCCCATTTAATTCAATGGAGGCTATTCTCCGTGCAAAGTCAAGACTGCCTCCATAAGGACTGTGCAGTGGTCACTCATAAATGACCCTCTGGACAAATGTGTATGTGACAGATAGAAAAGTGGGGATGAGGTAGATATTTCCCTCTTGTTAGTCCCCTCATCACTTGCCACAGACCCAGTCCAGCAGCCATTTAGAGCTTAGTCAGTAAGGTGCAACTGAACCACTTTTAATAATGGATGTTGAAGTCTCCCACCCAGAGTACATTTTGTGCTCTTTTCACTATCAATTCTTTCTTCAGGTGGTGCTCAATGTGGAGGAATATCCAATTAATCATTCAGAGAATAGTGGTGGGTGCTTTTTAACAAGTTGTAGTTGGCCAATGTAGGACCTGAAGCAGTGAGTCTTCATGGGGCCTCGGGTCAGTGTGGAGGACTCCTTTAGCATCTCTTGTTCCAATTATACATACTGTGCCATTATCTCTTGTGGATCTGTCCTTCTGATGTGATGAAGATGGCAGTGATAGGGATATAGTCCATAAAGTATTACTCCATCTGTGTCAGGCTGTTGCTGATGGGTCTCCCAACTTTGGCACAAGCCTCTAGAAGTTGGTATGGAGGACTTTGTGCGGTCCACAGGACTGTGTTTGCTATTGTCCTTTTCGGTGTCTAGGTTAATGCCAGGTGGTCCCTCTAGTTTCATTCTTTTCTTGATACTTCACAGTGATCGGAAAGCTAGCTCTACCATTTCAGAGGGTAAGTCAACCATATAGTTCTGAATCTGGAGTCATATGTAGGCTAAACCTGGTAAGGAAAGCAGTTTCCTTCCCCAAAGGACATTCA
This sequence comes from Chiloscyllium plagiosum, assembly GCF_004010195.1. Taxonomy (NCBI): domain Eukaryota; kingdom Metazoa; phylum Chordata; class Chondrichthyes; order Orectolobiformes; family Hemiscylliidae; genus Chiloscyllium; species Chiloscyllium plagiosum. The sequence continues at coordinate 67,168,192 of NC_057720.1, forward strand.
TGAAAATAGTTATTGATGCTCTGGCCCATGTAGTCAAGAAACTAATTGAGTGTTTCTGAAGTCTTGCAGGCACAACTTGCTCAGGAAATGTAATTCTTTTTATTGAAAAAGGTTTTCTTTTTACAAAATCATAAAAATACAAAAAGTAATATAACAATCTTAGATTACAAAAAAATTAACAATAAACTACCTACAAATTAACAGAACAAACCAAAATATCACAAAGGTACGCAACCGTCTTTCCGCATTAAGATTCAATAAATGACCGTGTACTAAGCAAATTAGTTTAACTTGACTTAAATTGTACTAGCCTAACCTAACAGATTAGATCAAATTAGATAAAATCACCTTGCATTAACTTAACTGAAATTAAATTAAATTACACCACTTGACACACCCCTTCCGAGGCTCCTATCCACGAGAACATCAGTTATGTACCCACAGTTATCAAGCCAACATCCCCCACCCCGGCCCACGGACCAGCTGTATAAGGCCCTGGTCAATATGGCTGACAGGTCAGTGTCTATATAATTTAAAAAGGGCCACCACGTCGTATAAAATAGTTCAGTTTTCTGGTGCACCATAGTTTCAAGAAAATTGTAAGAACGTGCTCTATCACTAATCTATGCCAGTCCATGAGACCTGGGGTGTTTTCTGAGATCCAGTTCATTAAAATATTCATCTAGTGAAGGCAGGTTCAGCAGTCCCAAAAGAAGAGGTGCTGGGTCCACCCTAATTTCAATTCCCAGGATCCCCTTCAATTCACTTGGTATGGGCACCCCAGTACCTATGGACCTTACGACACGACCACAGACAATGAGTAAGGGTGCCTGTGCTTATTTTACATTTATGGCACTCTGGCAATGCTCCTTTCTTGAACTTTGCTAATCACTCTGGGGCCTATTGGCCCTGTGAAGAATCTTCAGCTACATAGTCTGTGCTTTATTTACATATTGAGATTTTTTCACATTCTTCCATATGCCATCCCATGTTTCAAATTAAATTTCTATTAGTTCCTGATTCCAGACCCTGTACTATCTTTCCACATCTTCCAAAGTGCCCCCGCTCTGTAGATGATATAGAGCACTGATTGAGAGAGTGCCCGAACACCGGTGCATTCTTCTCTCCATGTCAGACTTATAGGACTGAGCAATAAATGTGTTCCATCTCTGTAAATAATCCCTCATCTAAAAATAGCGCAAGAGGTCCCTACTAGCTGGTCGAAAGACATAAATAAGTCTCCCAAACAGGAGATTCCCTTAACCTTCCATGCTTTAAAGCCAGAATCCATTGATTCCAACCTAAATCCTGGGGCACCAACTAAGGGGGTGAACAGTGAGGTCTTATGTAAATTAACATTGCCTCATCATTCTCCATACTTTGATCGGGTTTTTACAATACTTGGCAACAGATTTCATCCTGTCCATAAACAGCAAGTTAAGGAGGGGGCACTTGGCCTGAGAGGCCTCAATATCGAGCCATGTCAACCTCTAATCCATACATACCCAGTCACTCTCATAGGACAATAGAGTGCTTATTTGGTACCGCTTTAGTCTGGGAGATCCTCCACCCAGAGGTAAAAAGAACATTCATTTTAATCAACGCTATTCAGCCTAACCATGATATTGGTAACCCCTCCCAATGCTGTAGATCCTATTCTAACCTATCAAACAAATGCACAAAGTTAACTCTGTACAGTTGGTGGAAAGTGTGGGTAATAGAAAATACCCAAGTAAAGAAAGCCCTTTTGTGGTCAATGGAAAGGAAATTGTGTACCATTCTCCAATTTATGCATTCCCATCAAGTCCCCCCCCCCCCCCCGTGCATGGCTTCTGTTTTTTAAATTAGTTTTAAACCCAGGGAAGTGCTGAATAATTTTATCTTTCGTATCAGCCAAGGTACAGATTTTTCCGGGTTAGCATAATTTTAGAGTCCTTCCAAATAGCCTCCGCCAACATTTCAATTAATGAGATAAATAGCAGCGGTGAGAAGAGACACCCCTGTCGGCTGCCTCTCCCAATGCTAAAGTTGTCTGATTTTACGCCGTTTGTGAGGACCACTGCATTGAGGTCGTTATATAGCACTGCCCCAAGACCAAAATATTCCAGGACACCAAAACAAACGGCCATTCCACCTGATCAAACGCCTTTTCCGTGTCCCAGGAGACCAAGTATGGAGTTGACCTCTGCTGGCATACCTGTATTGTATTCAACACCATCCTGATAATATTGGAAGAGCCACGACCCTTGATAAAACCCGTCTGGTCTTCCTTTATGGTAGTGGGCAATACCTTCAATCTCAGAGCTAGCATTTTAGGACGGATTTTAAAATCTACATTCAGCAGCAAGTTGAGGGACATGAGGGACAATCCTCTGGATCTCTCCCTTTCTTTAGAATAAGAGAGATAGCTGCCTCCCTCAGAGAAGGTGGAAGGCAGTCCTGATTATATGAATGATTGTACGTACCCAATAGTGGCTCGATCAATATGTTGATGAACTCCTTTTAGGACTCGCTCAGGATTCTGTCTGGGCCAGGTGCTTTGCCACTTTGGAGCTGCCTTACTGCCTCTTGCATCTCTATTGTTAAGAGTACGTTCAAAATGGAGGCTTATTCTGTACTTATACCTGGGAGATCCAGATTCTCAAAAAAGGATTCTACTCTTGCAGCTCCATCCTCACAACCATCTGACTGGTATAACTCCACAACAAATTTCCAGAGTACAGCATTGATCTTTTCTCGATTCGCAAGTGACAGTGCCAGTTCTCTTTATAATAGACATGATGGACTGCGGGGCACTTTTCTTTCTAGTCAGGTATGCCAGATAATCTACCTGGCTTTTCCCCATATTCGAATAAAACTTTGCTTTGCAAAGGAGAGCTCCCTCTTTGTTGCCTGGATAAGCACTGAATTCAGAGCACCCCAGACAGCTGTGACCTGTAACTTACTCACAGATAGTCTATCATCATTAATCAATTCAGCTACTTTCAGCTAGGCTTCCAGTATCCATTGCTGCTGTTCATTCTGCCTTCTCCTGGTTGCTGAGTATGAAATAATTAAACCCCTTACATTCACCTTAGTGATCTCCCAAAGCATCGATGGGTTACTTGCCGTACCCGAGTTGATGTCCCAGAAGTTCATAATCTCCCTTGTGGACTACTATATAAATTTGCTATCCTTCAGAAGTAATGGATCCGTGTACCAGTGCCGAGTGTCTATTGAGGTACCCCTGATCTTAACATCCAAGTACGTGCCGCATGATCCGAAATGGCTATGTTCCCAATCCTTCAGGATAGCATTAAATCGAGACAGGTCGATGGAACAAAAAAAACCTATCAATTCTCGTGTGGCACTTGTGTGGGTTGGGGCAAAAGATAAAATGCCGACCATTCGGGTGGAGACATCTCCATGTCCACCAGCCCCAACACAAGTTCACTAGCTGCCTGATTTGCAGGGAGATACCAGAGAGACCCTTTGGCATCTTGCCTACCTCCGGGTCCATGAGACTGTTGAAGTCCACTCTTATAATTGTACAGCCCAACCCTCGAGCCGTTAGTTTGGAGATTGCATCAGTTAAGAATTTAAGGGGATGTGCCAGGGGGCAATAGACATTCAGAATGCCATACTTTTCCCGGTGTATTAAGGCCTTGTGGATGATGAACTGTTCATGTTCATCCTTAATTTGCTCTATTATTTGGAATGGGAGGTTCCTCTGTACCAGTGATGGCTACTCCTCTGCTTTTAGAATTGAAGGAGGTGAAGGTAGTAGTACCCTACTAAATCTTCCCACCTGGAACTTCAAATATTCAATGTTATTCAAGTGTGTTTCCTGTAACAGGGCAATGTCAACCCTTTCCTTTCTGAGATTTGAGAGCACCTTCTTCTTTCTTTTGATCGGGGAATAGCTCCCCTTTCCTAAACAAACCACTAGTCATGACTGTCCAGAGCGGCCCGCGGCCCCCGGGGAAGAAGTTTACTCATGGTGCACCAAGTGGAGAAAGCACAAAATTTATCGAATCAAAAAACTACCATTACCACTACAGATACTACCAAATCTAAAAAACTAACCACCACTCTTGAATTAAACAAACAAACATGTAAACAAATCACCAGCGATTTCCCTCCTCAACCGTAGGGGTGTCCCAAACCTTGCAACCATCCTGATTTCTTCCAGCTTTGGCTGCACCCCAAACCCCAGCAATACAGAAACAAAGAAAAGCCATTATTATTATACGTGAGAGTAAAAGGTGGACTCCCCCTCACCCCCTCCATACATCAACCCAATCTGTCTTCAATAAACGAAATAACCAGCCTCACCCAGAAGAAACAAACAAATAACAAAAATTACTTAAAGAAAAGGGGAGAAAGGGGAGAGTTTTCCATCAGAGCAATGCCAGGCCTCTGGGACCAACAAATGCGAAAGGACAGGGTATGCCATTGTTCATAACTCCACTTTGCCTCTCTGACCCAGGCCATTTATTTCAAAGAGTTCAAAATATCCCTTGCTATCTCTGCTGAATCAAAATTGTAAAAAGACCCTCTATTGTTGAAGCCGGGTACCTTGCAAAGTATTCGATATTCAAATCTCTCAATCTCTTCCTGACTTCTTCATAAGATTTCCTCTTCTTAATTATAGCCCCAAAGAAGTGTTGAAAAAACATAATTTTTGACGCTTTGTATACCAGAGCCTGAGAATCTTTTCCCAGCTTTCTGGAGATTTCCATTATCAGCTGCTTCTGCAGTTGCACTAGGACTGGGCGGGGTCGCTAATCCAACCCAGACCTGCACATTGCGATGTATTGGGCCCGCTTCACACGCACCTGGTCCGACTTGACGCTCAACCCCAGAAGCTGCAGTAGCCACTACTTCAGGAAGGTGACCAGGCTCTCAAGTTGCGGGAGCCCGATTATCAAAAGTTTTTCCTTTTGACCTTGATTCTCGAGGTCGTCGACCTGGCCCAACAGGGCCTGAACCTGGCCTTTCATTGTTCGAATCCGTCCCTATGAATTCTTTGCCACAGTCTCCGACACCACGATCCTTTTGTCTGACTGCATCAATGTGTTAATCCAGCATTCAGATCTCCTGCTCATGCTTCTGTAGCATGGCAGAAATTGGTTCAAGCGCCAATTCGATTTTCACTCTGAGACTAGATTCTGCTGCTCCAACAGGTACAGACACGCTACCACGGGAGTTGGGGCCATAGTCACGGGTGTGCCTGACACTGTAGGGGAGTGCCCTACTTGCTGCGAGTCTCTCGCTCCCTTTCCTTTATTCTTCTTCATATTGTTCCCAGAACACTAGAATCGGAGTTTAAAATGTTCTAGGTATTTTGTATTGCTTTGTTTTATTGATTTTTTTTATTATGGATGACTAATGAGGGGGGGTGGGGGTTGTGCAAGCCCATCTTACTTGGATTTTGGTGCATAGCCCTATCACAGCAGACCTATCAGTTTGCCGCCATCTTGGTTCCCCCCAGAAATGTAATCTTGAGCTGTTCCTTTAATTGTTTCAAAAGAGCAAATAGATTTCGCATTGAACTCAATAGAGGGCTTCATTTTCAGAAATGGGAGGGATCACTTGGACAGTTTGTCTTCTGTTCCCCAATGCCACTTGTTGACTTAGAGGGAAGCTGAAGAACCAAATAAAACAAGCATTTCTTCGAGTCCGTTATTGTTCACCAGCTTCAGGAAGGACCTACAGCAAGGCAAGTCATGTAATTTACCGGAAGCCATGTTTTAAAAGTCGTCAACGCCTGCAGTGAACTTTGCCCACTTTTAAACGATCTATTGCAAGCATTTCCATCAAGCTTGAAATCAGTCAATTTTCCATGATCCTTCTAAACATTAATTCTCCAAGGAATATATAGTATAAGAAATCATCTTTGGAAGACTTTGTGGTACAATGATAGCACATCAAAAGTAGTCAGTAAAGTTCTTTGACTTAGCCTGAGAAATACTTGCATTCTTATCTAACACTTTAGTCCCCATGAGTTTGAGGAATTTTATTAATCTGTTAATTACTGCCTCAAATTGTTTGCAGTGAGTGGTGATATTGAAATTGTCTCTCATTCACTGCATTTAATTTTTGCCAGTTTATGTGAACAATGGCCATTAGGACAAGTAATGTATGGAATGAGGATTTAAAACAACAAATTGTTACCTGTATGCAACATAGTCCCTTCTATTTACAAAGTAGATTTTAAACTACTTTTATTTTAGATTTTGAGGTAAATGGTTGCAATTGAACGTGCAAGGCTTTGCTCCAACCATGTTCATAATCCTTGTGGAGAGCTTATGATTGGCTTCACTGATGTTTAGTAAATTTGACCTTAAATCTCACAAATATGATGTTTTCACTTGCAGATTCCATACTCCTCCTCATCTCCTGGTACATATGGGGTATGTATTTCTATTTTGAACATGTTTGCACTGTTCAAATGCTTGTAGATGTTGAAAAATACAAAGGCTCCTGTAGATGACTTGAAGATTATTGTCGGAAATTTCAGTCTTTAGTATTGAGTCTATTCATTCCTGATGTGGAGGAGCTGGTGTTGGAGTGAGGTGGGCAAAGTTAAAAATCTCACAACATCAGGTTATAGCTGAAAATGTGTTGCTGGTAAAGCACAGCAGGTCAGGCAGCATCCAAGGAACAGGAGAATCGACGTTTCGGGCATAAGCCCTTCATCAGGTCGAAACGTCGATTCTCCTGTTCCTTGGATGCTGCCTGACCTGCTGTGCTTTACCAGCAACACATTTTCAGCTCTGATCTCCAGCATCTGCAGACCTCACTTTCTCCTCAACATCAGGTTATAGTCCAACAGGTTTAATTGGAAGCACTTGCTTTGGGAAGGTTGCTCCTTCAGGTAGTTATGGAGTATAAGACACAGAATTTATAGCAAAAGATTAATTTCATGCAACTGAAATGATATTGAACAAAGCTAGGTTGTTGTTAGTCTTTCATCTTTTAGAATGGGTTGCAGGTTTCGGTTCACTCATATGTAAATCACAGATCTATATTTAAGTCACCTTCTTGAGATAACTTAAGGCTTTAGAACAAAAGGTGATATCTCACTCAGACAATGCATTGAAGGTGAGAGGTCAGAGTCTGTATGTCTCCCAATCTTGAGTCATACTGGTTCTATTTCCAAAGTGGAATTTACGAAATATGTATTTACTGCCTATAGATCATGCATCTTTCAAGCAAACAGCACATATCTGCAAATATAATTCGGTAAATACAAATGCACCCCATTGACTAATATATGTGTGCGCGCGCGCATGAGTGAGAGAGAATGAGTGTGTGTGTTTGCGTGTGTGAAAGCTTGGTAAAGTGTGGGTGTGATGGAGTATAAGCCTGTGAGAGGGTGGGTGAGAGTGTGGGGTTTGTATGAGAGAGAGCGTATGTATGAGAGGGGTCTGTGTGAAAGTATGTAACAGTGTGTATGTGTGCATGTGTGTGTCTGTGTTTATAGTGTAGTGGGGTCACCTGTAGTTTGACATGAACCCAAGGTCCCGGTTGAGGCCATCCTTATGGGTACCAAGCTTGGCTACCAGCTTCTGCTTGGCCACTTTGCGTTGTTGCCTATCCCAAATATATTCTCTCTCACACACAGGCTTATACTCCATCACACCCACACACAAACTTTACCAAGCTTTTACACATGCAAACACACACTGTCTGACATGCTGTCGCACTCACATGCATACACTCCCTCATTT
>NC_057720.1:67176406-67177959 GCF_004010195.1 Chiloscyllium plagiosum
ACTAGCTACTTTTGCTTTAATTGTAAAATTTTCTTTTGTGTAGACTTATTAGTTCATATCACTAATTTAAGTGCAAAATTTAAGAACAAGCTTCCAAGTCGTGCCCTCAGGTAATTCCCACAAAGCATTTAATAATTTGTGATAAGCAAAAAAAACTTCAATATGTCAACATACCTTGTTTTGGATCCTGCAATTTTATGTAATTTCTGCTTCACTTAGTTTCTTAGAAACCACCTTCCATGCTATGTAAACTTTGCATCATTCAATAATATAAAATTAATAACTATATCATGGAAAAGGTGCCCCTAAGTAGCAGCCATCACAATATAATGAATCTTACATTCAGTTTGAGAGAGAGAAATGTGGGTCCGAGACCAGGATCTTTAAATTATTCAATTCTGAGCAATTGCGAGAATATGAAAGCAGAGTGAACCACAGTGAGCTAGCTAATTAGGTTAAGAGATAGGCTAGTAGTGATGCAGAGGCAGACACTTCAGAGTATAATAGAATAAATTCTAATAAGAAAGATAAAAAACAAGGGTTGGACCCCCGCCATGGTTAATTTTAAGTAAGTTGAACATGATATAAAACTTGAAAAACACATAATTGCACAAAGTTGGTGGAAGACATATGTTTGGACGGAATGTTTTAAAAAGACCAAAAGATTAACAACATAGGGCAGGAGGAATGGTACAAGAGAAAACTAGCATGAAATATTACAATAGGTAATGATGGTTTCTATAGATGTTAAAAGATAAGAAAATGAACATTCATTCTGTAGAAGGTGAGTCTGCAGAATTGCATATGGAAAATAAGGAGATGGCAGGTGAATTGAACAGATATTTTGTATCAACTTTCACTGTAAAAGATACAAGTAATATCCCAGAATAGCTGTAAATCATGAAATGGAAGAGATGGAGGAAATCTAGAAAATTAAAATCTCAGAGAGCTCATACTAAACCAAATCGGTGTAGGCTGCAGGCTGTCCTGAATTAAAAATAGTTCGTGAGATGATTGATGTTTTGGTTCTAAGTTTCCAAAGATTTCCTATGTTCAGGAAGATTGCATTAGTTTGGTAAATAGCAAATATAACTTACTTGTTCAAAACTGAAAAGAGACAGCAGGAAGCTTCTGAGCACAAGGAACCTAACATCTGACAGGGAAAATTTCAAAAATTATAACTAAAGTTAGAGCAAGGCAATTAGAGTCATAGAGATGTACAGCACGGAAACAGGCCCTTCGGTCCAACCTGTCCATGCCGACCAGATATCCCAACCCAATCTAGTCCCACCTGCCAGCACCCGGCACATATCCCTCCAAACCCTTCCTATTCATATACCCATCCAAATGCCTCTTAAATGTTGCAATTGTACCAGCCTCCACCACATCCTCTGCCAGCTCATTCCATATACGTACCACCCTCTGCGTGAAAAAGTTGCCCCTTAGGTCTCTTTTATACCTTTCCACTCACACCCTAAACCTATGCCCTCTAGTTCTGGACTCCGTGACCCCAGGGAAAAGACTTTGTCTATTTATCCTATCCATGCCCCTCA
>NC_057720.1:67178183-67190466 GCF_004010195.1 Chiloscyllium plagiosum
CATTTATCTGAATTAAACTCCATCTGCCACTTCTCTGCCCACTGGCCCATCTGGTCAAGATCCTGTTGTAATCTGAGGTAACCCTCTTTGCTGTCCACTACATCTCCAATTTTGGTGTCATCTGCAAACTTACTAACTGTGCCTCTTATGCTCACATCCAAATCATTTATGTAAATGACAAAAAGTAGAGGACCCAGCACCGATCCTTGTGGCACTCCACTGGTCACAGGCCTCCAGTCTGAAAAACAACCCTCCACCACCACCCTCTCTCCTCTACCTTTGAGCCAGTTCTGTATCCAAATGGCTAGTTCTCCCTTTATTCCATGAGACCTAATCTTGCTAATCAGTCTCCCATGGGGAACCTTGTCAAATGCCTTACTGAAGTCCATATGTAGAAAAGTTCAGGGTGTAGAAAACAGACACAGTCAATATTGTTTTGTGCAAAAAAATTAACCAATTTACAGGAGTTTTGAGAAGATTTGTAGCTCAGGTTGAGGTTCTGGATGTAGGTTTGCTCGTTGAGCTGGAAGGTTCATTTCCAGCCATTTCATCACCCTCCTAGGTAACATCTTCATTGGGCCTCCGGGCAAAGCACTGCTGATAGAAAGCAGGAATCATCAGGAATGCTTTGCCCAGAGATCCACTGAAGATGTTAACTAGTAGGGTGACGAAATGTTTGAAAATGAACCTTCCAGCTCAGCAAGCAAACCTACATCCACAATTTACAGGCGTTCTCTAAAAGTAATATGTGCAATGTACAAAGGGGAACCAGTGGATGAACTGTACTTGTATGTACAAAAGGCATTTGATAAAGTGCCACACCAAAGGTTATTACAGAAAATAAACATTCATGGTTCAGTATAAGGGATTGTGTATTGGCATGGTGGAAGATTAATTAGCTAACAGGAAATAGATAATGGCATAAATGTAATGAATGGTGCTGAATGGTCTTTTTCTTGTTGGCAAAATGTAATGAATGGTGCTGAGGTCATAATTTTACAATTTAGAAAAATGACTTGAATGAAGGGACAGAAACTGAATTTGCTGATAATATAAAGATAGATAGGAAAGTAAATTGTGAAGAGGACATAAGGAGACTACAAAGGAATATAGATTGTTTATGTGATCGAGAAGAGGTCTGGCAAATGGAATATAATGTGGGAAAAGGTGAGATTGTGCATTTTAGCAGGAAGAATAAAAAAGATCTACATTATCTCAATGGCGAGAGGTTACAGAGCTCTGGAATGCAGAGGAACTTAGGTGTCCTAGTGCAAGAATTGCAAAAGATTCATATTGATACAACTAGTAATTAAGAAGGTTATTAGAATGTTTCATTTAGTGCAAGGTGAATTTAGGTTGAGAGGTTATGCTTCAGTTACACAGTTATTGATGAGAGCACATGTTGACTAGTCTGTACAGTATTGTTTTTCTTACTTAAGGAAGGATGTAAATGTGTTGGAAGCATTTCAGAGCAGGTTTACTTGACTACTGTCTGGAGCAAGCATGTTGTCTTATGAGGATTGATTGGATAGACTAACAGACTAGCTTATAACCATTGTAACTTGGACATTCCTTGAAGATATGGGGTACCAAGGAGTCTTGACAAGTTGGATATGAAGAGGGTGTTTCCTCTTTTGGGAGAATCTAGAACAGAGGGTGTCTATTTAAAACCAGTGGTCACCCATTTAAGACAGAGATGAAGAGAATAGTTTGACAGAGGGTGATGACTGAGAACACTTTTTTTGTCAAAGGACAATTCAAGCAGTGTCTTGGCATAATTTTAAGGCAGGATTTGGTAGATCCTTGATAACAGGGGAAATTGAAGGATCTCTGAGTCGGCAGAAATGTGACCTAATCAGATCAGTCATGATCTTATTGAATGGTGCAACAGACTTGGGGAGGGGTGCTGAGTGGCCTTTGTATGTTCGAAATTCATATGTTCTATGCAGGTGTGGTTTCCTTGAGAATGAATTCTACTGATGGGAAACTGAGTTAAGCCTGCCCTCTCCAGCAGACTCAACAATGTGATAGATGAGCCAAAGAAGTGCATGCTTTATTATTATTGAATTTAGCTGGTCAAGTGTTGGGATTTGGAAGACTAGAATTATTTTCTGTGAAGTTCTGCCAATTCCTCCAGTTCTAGAATGAGCTGTTCATGATGTAATTTTATTGATGGCCCAAAAGTAATCTTCAAGTCCTTGCACTTACTTCTTATTCATGTATCTCATAATGTATTTTCACAATGTTTGTGTAAGGTAGGATGAAATTTCCAGGTGGCATGACAAGTTTTGAAACTCACATTTAATCAAAGAGATTCAAGAATTTTGCCAGTCATTTGTAGTTCGACTCCTAGATATTTTTTCGTTCCTGTGATTATGCTACTCAATTATTTCAATAATTCAGTGAAAGACTTGAAACAGTTGACTCCATTAAATCTCCCCAATTTGGGCCTCTCAGCCAGTTCAACACGATGAACTCAGCAATTGCAGGTAACAACTGATCTTTGAAATAATTCTTAAACAGCAATGGCTTCTTTGGTTTATTCTAAACATGCATGTTATTTCACATTCTTATCCAAATTTCTTGCAGATGTCTCATTGTGCCACATGTTTTAAAATATACTAAAAGACATACGTTGATTGCAGTGGCTGTGATTCTTATTGGTAAAGCTTAATGAAGTCTAGGAGGAAGATAGTGATCAGTTTATAATTTCAAGACATATCATGCAGATACAGATCATTGTTGACAAGTTACTGAGGATTGTACTTTCATTAATGAAAACATTTCTTGATACCCTGTTATTTTATTTAGAACTTACTCCACTGCCAAATATGCACCATTTGTCCTGTGCTTCAGGACATTTTTGTCAGTTTTTTGTTATGAAATTTACTTTCCTTTCTGATTTTTCCCTCAATCCATTATTTTACTGTACGGTCTCTACACATTTGTTGACATTCTTAATGAAGAGGAACTGAGTATTCCAGATTGGGATTCTCCAAAACTAGTTATAGATATGCTTTTTTGAAGTCATGTCTACAGTTCACTTCTTCTCTGTTTAATCAGAGAGCTAAGGACAAACCAGAAAATCAACAGGGTTCCCCAAGGTCAGTGCTGGGTTCATGTCTCTGTGTTCTGGCATAATCCGCCTATCATGTTCAAAAATGTGGCCGTTCCAGCAATCAAGGTCACATTCAATCACAATCAAAGTTTCACAGATAGATGCTCCCAGACATCGGTTGCTTATTGTATAATTTCAGTTTCAAGGTTTGTAATTTGCCCATGTTATTTCTTTGCATTAGACAGGTATAAGAACAGAGTTGATTGTAACTGGATTTCAGGGCATCTTAAGTTATGTGCACAAGGTAGAGGTGTAGCAATATCCATTTTAATTCTATCACTGCCTTATTTTCATTTAGATTTTTTTTTTATCAAACCTATTCATTTAAGTATTGAATCTTAACTCAATTAATTGCCTTTTTTTGTTTTATAGCCTCACCTCTAACTACACTGTGGGACAAAGAGTACCAAATTGTGCCAATATGAAAGTAAACCGTTTATATACATAGATTAGAATACAGGCATACATCTCATTGGAACACAGGAATAGGAGTAAAGCATTCAGCCCTCAAGTCTATTTCACCATTCAACAAGGTCATAGCTGATCATTGGCCTAAATCTATATACCTGTCTTTGGCCAGATCCCTCAATATCTTTGCTTAACAAAAATGTATGTCTCTCAGATTTAACATGAACAACTAATCCTGCGTCCACTGCCATTTGTGGAAGAGAGTTCCAAACATCTACCACCACTTGTGTATAGAAGTGAGTTGAAGTTCTAAATTGGAGAAAGGCCAATTTTGATGGTAATAGGCAAGAGCTGATTGGGGGCAAATGTTCGCAGGTAAAGGTACAGCTGGAAAATGGGAAGCCTTCAGAAATGAGATAATGAGAATCCAGAGACAGTATATTCCTGTTAGGGTGAAAGGAAAGGCTGGTAGGTATAGGGAATGCTGGATGACTAAAGAAATTGAGGGTTTAGTTAAGAAAAAGAAGGAAGCATATGTCAGGTATAGACAGGATAGATCGAGTGAATCCTTAGAAGAGAATGAAGGCAGTAGGAGTATACTTAAAAGAGAAATCAGGAGGGCAATAAGGGGACATGAGATAGCTTTGGCAAATAGAGTTAAAGAGAATCCAAAGGGTTTTTACAAATACATTAAGGACAAAAGGGTAACTAGGGAGAGAATAAGGCACCTCAAAGATCAGCAAGGTGGCCTTTGTGTGGAGCCGCAGGAAATGGGGGAGATACTAAAGGGGCATTTTGCACTAGTATTTACTGTGGAAAAGGATGGAAGATATGGAATGTAGGGAAATAGATGGTGACTCTTGAAAAATGTCCATATTACAGAGGAGGAAGTACTGGATGTCTTGAAATGCATTAAAATGGATAAATCCTCAGGAACTGATCAGGTGTACCCTAGAACTCTGTGGGAAGCTAGGGAAGTGATTGCTGGCCCTTTGCTGAGATATTTATATCATCGATAGTCTCAGGTGAGGTGCCGGAAGACTAGAGGTTGGCTAACGTGGTGACACTATTTAGAAAGGTGGGAAGGACAAGCCAGGGAACTATAGACCAGTGAGCCTGACCTTGATGGTGGGCAAGTTGTTGGAGGGAATCCTGAGGGACAGGCTGTACATGTATTTGGAAAGGCAAGGACTGATCAGGGATAGTCAACATGGCTTTGTGCGTGGGAAATCATGTCTCACAAACTTGATTGAGTTTTTTGAAGAAGTAACAAAGAGGATTGATGAGGGCAGAGCAGTAGACGTGATCTATATGGACTTCAGTGAGGCGTTCAACAAGGTTTCCCATGGGAGGCTGGTTAGCAAGGTTAGATCTCATGGAATACAAGGAGAAATAGCTATTGGATCCAGAACTGGCTGAAAGGTAGAAGACAGAGGGTGGTGGTGGAGGGTTGTTTTTCAGACTGGGGGCCTGTGACCAGTGGAGTGCCACAAGGATCATTACTGGGTCCACTACCTTTTGTCATTTATATAAATGATTTGGATGTGAGCTTAAGAGATATAGTTAGTAAGTTTGCAGGTTTACCGGTCCATAGTTCCTTGAAAGTGGAGTCTCAAGTAGATAGGATAGTGAAGAAGGCGTTTGGTATGCTTTCCTTTATTGGTCAGAGTATTGCATACAGGCATTGGGAGGTCATGTTGTGGGTGTACAGGACTTTGGCTAGGCCACTGTTGGAATTCTGCATGCAATTCTGGTCTCCTTCCATGAAAGGGTTCAGAAACGATTTACGAGGATGTTACCAGGGTTGGAGTATTTGAGCTATAGGGAGAGGCTGAATAGGCTGGGGCTATTTTCCCTGGAGCGTCGGCAGCTGAGGGGTGACCTTATAGAGTTTTGTAAAATCATGAGGAGCATGGATAGGATAAATGGACAAAGTCTTTTCCCTGGGGTGGGGGAGTCCAGAACTAGAGGGCATTGGTTTAGGGTGAGAGGGGAAAGATATAAAAGAGACCTAAAGGGCAACTTTTTCACGCAGAGGGTGGTGTGTGTGTGGAATGATCTGCCAGAGGAAGTGGTGGAGGCTAGTACAATTGCGACATTTAAAAGGCATCTGGATGAATAGGAAGGGTTTGGAGGAATATGGGCTGGCTGCTTGTAGGTGGGACTAGATTGGGGTGGGATATCTGGTCAGCATGGATGATTGGACCGAAAGTCTGTTTCTGTGCAGTACCTCTCTCAGACTCTTAAGTGCTTCCTAACATCTCTCCTGAATGGTCTTGCCCTTATTCTCAGACTGTGCCCCCGGTTCTAAAATCCCCAACGAGTGGAAATAATTTATCTTTATCTATCCTGTCTTTTCCTGTTAATGTCTTGAAGACTTCAATCAAATCACTCCTTAACTTTCTAAATTCTACCGAAAATTGGCCTAATGTGTATAGTCTCTCCTTATAACTTAACCTCTGAAGTCCAGATATCATTCTTTTAAAGCTACATTGTACTCCCTCTGAGGCTAATATATCCTTCCTAAGGTGTGGTGCCCAGATTTGCTCACAATACTCCATGTGAATCTAACCAGGGTTTTATATAACTGCAGCATAACTTCTGCATCCTTATATTCCAGTTCTCTAGATTCAAAGGCTAGAATTCCATTAGCTTTCATAACTATTTTCTGGACCTGTTTATAGGATTTTAAAGATCTATGTACCTGAACACCTAAGTTTTTTTGGACATCCACTGTTTTTAACTTCACACCATCTAGAAAATAGCCTGATTTTTTTTTGGTCAAAATAGATAACCTCACATCTCTATAAACTTTACAGTGCAGTTCCCTCATTTATCCACATAAGGCAGAAAACATGGCAAAAATAAAGCTTTTACTATTCAATAATGAACAGATGACTTGCCTATCTACAAAGCCCTGTGTGATCAATAGTTGACTATCTGCTGTGACTTGCTGCCACATTTCCAAACTATGGTGTTGTGTAAACCACAACTCACATGTTTTTTTGCCATTTGCAAAACAATAGACAAGAGCTATGATATTGTCAGCAGTGAGCTAATGTTGGATTTTTCAAGCTATTGTTCGCTGTTGAAATGTAACCTTTTGTTTCTTTTTGATGAGGTACAGGGTGCCTTGAGAGATCCTGTGACATAGTGATCACATCTGTGTCTCTAAATGAGAAGCTTTTGGATTCAAGTTCCACTCTAGGACTTGATGGCTATGGAAGATGGCACAGATAGCACAGATTGAATACCAATTTGTAAATCCTTCCAACATATCTCAATGGCAGGAGGCAAAAGCAGCAGAAATTCATGGTTAGCCATATTATGAAAATAAATTGTTCCTTCTACCATCACCATCCATTGCTCCAGGCTGCAAACATGTGACTAAAAGTGTATGTTGTCATAGAAACTCAGATTACTTTGGAGCCAGTGGCACAGTTGACTGGAGTGGCAGTGTGAATTGGAATGATGCCAATAGAATGGAGTTCAAGCCTTATTCTGGCCAGGATAGATCGAGTACTGCCTCCTTGCCCTAACGGTGGGTGGAGGTCATGGGGCTGTGGGTTGGACCTGATTCCTGGTAGAGAACTCTGGAAGAAGACTGGATGTCTTGTTCCCTCTGTGCACCTTGCCTGCTTTATAGAAAGTGAGTGTTCATAATGCTCTGTGTTATTTGATATTCTATCTCCACTCTTGCCTTTCATTGGGTGTGTTCTACCACTCAGCAAGCTCTGTGCTAAAACAAACATTGGCAAACATTAGCTTGGCCTGCTTCCACGAATTGGCCATCATCATTAGCTTTAGAAAACACAGATCAGTCTACTTAAAACAGTTAGTCATAGACTTTAACTGGAGTCTTACTGGGATCCATTTCGGTTTGCCACCGAAAAATTCAAAGATATATACACGAAACATGGGTGTGCAGTCTCTGTGCAAAAGAATAGGGGAAATCAGCCAATGTTCTCAGTATCTTTAACACTGTACTTTCTTAAAAGTGAACACTTGTTCATCAATTGTAATGTCCTCAGAATTAAAGAACACCACCGCCTTCAAGTTCCCCTCCAAGCCACTCACCATCCTGGCTTGGAAATATATCACCGTTCCTTTACTGTCTCTGGGTCAAAATCCTGGAATTCCCTCCCTAATGGCATTGTGGGTCAACCCACAGCAGGTGGACTGCAGCAGTTCAAGAAGGCAGCTCACCACCACCTTTTCAAAGCAAACTAGGGACAGGCAATAAATGCTGGCCAGCCACATCCCACAAAATGATTTTTTTTTAAACTCTGCTGATAATCACTCTCTCAACTTGCTCACATACAGAGAATAGCCAATTGATTATGGTATCAGAAGGTGGCAACACTTTCCAATTTCAAGGCATTGGGTTCGTTTTCATATCACACATAAGAACCTTTTTAAATGTGAAATAGCCTATTTAACTGTGAGGCCATCGAAGGCAACTTAATGCTCTCCTCACTTAATATACTTCAACTTGCACTCTGAGCAGGTGACATCTGAAACATTACCCAGAAGTATAGACATAATGTGTACCTACAATGCTAATGGACTTGCTAACTGAAGAAGGATTACACCTGAAAGGTTAATTTCTCCACCTCCTGGTGCTTCCTGGCTTGTTGTGTTCTTCTTGCTTGTCTACCAACAGACTTCAGCTAGCTCAATACAGTTGAGGAATCATCCTGGCTGGTGTGGCTCAGTACAAAGCCAGAGTGAAATTTCTCCCAAAAAAACCACTGAACAGTCTTATTTTCAGTTTTTATCTATTGTACTTCCTCATTTTCTTAAAGCTTATTTGCATTGTTTTTAAACGTGATCAAGTGAAGAGGTTTTCTGTTTGAATGGAAAAGATTACAGCATAATAAATTCCTCAAAGTTACCTTTGATCAGTGACCAATATAAAGGGCAATTCCAGACTCAAGATGCTTCATTAGTTCCAGAATGAATGTTCCTTTATATTTTCAGTTAGATGTATAATACTGAAATTAACAAAATCACTTGTTGTAGCTGAGACTCAAGATACTGTATCTGAACCACCTGAGATCTCCCTTACAATGCTCAAAGTTCAAATTCCATTTTCAGTTTGTTTTTTGTGAGAAAAGTACATGATTCTGAATATATTTCAGGGTTTTTGATCGTTGCCCTCAGACAATACAGGCTGCAACAAATCTATTAGAATGTGGGCATTCAGTTAAATCTCACTTGGGTTCAATCAGAATTCCTACAGTATGGGAGGGTTTTCCTAAAACACAAACAGGGCATAGGAAGAAGCAAAATGAATGAGGGTTAAACGAAGGCCAACATAGTTTATAGGAGAAAGTGAGGACTGCAGATGCTGGAGATCAGAGCTGAAAAATGTATTGCTGGAAAAGCGCAGCAGGTCAGGCAGCCTCCGAGGAGCAGGAGAGTCGACGTTTTGGGCATAAGCCTTTCTTCAGAAAGAAGGGCTTATGCCCGAAACGTCGATTCTCCTGTTCCCTGGATGCTGCCTGACCTGCTGCGCTTTTCCAGCAACTCATTTTTCAACATAGTTGATATAAAAGATAACACTTAGCTTCCTGCAGAGACATAGAGGACACGCAAAGTTATGGAGAGTTAGTACAGTAATGAATAGTGCCTGGGAGTGGGGAAATTTTCATGT
Organism: Chiloscyllium plagiosum; assembly: GCF_004010195.1. Taxonomy (NCBI): domain Eukaryota; kingdom Metazoa; phylum Chordata; class Chondrichthyes; order Orectolobiformes; family Hemiscylliidae; genus Chiloscyllium; species Chiloscyllium plagiosum. The sequence goes on from NC_057720.1 coordinate 67,187,366, forward strand.
TTTATTTCCCCGAACTATAAGGTGTGTTAGCCCACGTGCAAACCGTAACCTCGATATTCCACCGCGCATCTGTTATAGCAGCGATTTTGCTGCCCCCACAATGAATCCTGGTGTCACTTAGTTCCATTTGTGCTGAGTCAGACTGCGGGCGGGGAAGCTGTGGTATTAATGAGTTGTTACAGGAAGTCCCCTGTTAACAGGATTGCCTTTGAGGTTACTGAAATCTAATGGCTAAAATAACCAAAACAAATAGCACATTTGTAGGTTTTGAGCAAACCTACTGCACATTAAACAAGCCAATATTTGCGAAAATTAGACAAATGAATGGGCAACATTGTAACCCACATTTAACTCTGTGGCTGGGATTGAGAATTTCAGGAGGGAATTTTTATAATACTGTGGAACTGGCCGTGTTGGAAGCCCACGCGTCTATTTTACGAAACTTAATGTATTAACGCTGAATCTGAACTGTCTCCCAACCTCTCCCTCAAAAGGAACAGACCGATTGTAGGAATGCACTGCCAGTGGGAATTTTCTGTATCTTATCTAACTGGCTGTTGCTTGTGCATTAGATGTGTGTTAACAAGCCAGCCGTGCCTTGACTGTTTTGTTATCTGATACGTGGGTAGCAGGAGTCACGGAGTAGTGAGACGTTTTAGAAACCTTGACTTGTTTTTACCCCCCCTCCCTAACCAGGAGTCATCCTGCTGTATATCGAATTCAGCATTCATGGAAATCAGTCTAGGCGGGTCTCCCTGGCGAGCACAGCTTGGTATTGCACCAGGCGATGTGTTAGCACCTGCAGTCAGCAGAGTATGCACTTTGCAGAAAGCTTGCTTTTGGGATTCACTCCGGTTTCTTCCCATAGATTGGGTTGGACCGAAGGGTCTGTTTCCATGCTGTACACCTCTCTGACTCTATGTGCGGGTTGGGTGGATTGCCCATCGAGTCCACGTTTCCGGATTCCTGATGAAGGGCTTTTGCCCGAAATGTGGGTTTTCCTGCTCCTGGGATGCTGCCTTACCTGCTGTGCTTTTCCAGCGCCACTCTAATCCGCAGTACCCACCTCAGGCTAGATAGATTAGCCATGGGGAATGCAGGGTTAGGGGGATAAGTGTCGGGGGCTGGTGGGAAGCTCTTCGGAGGGTCGGCGCGGACTCGATGGGCCGAATGGTCTGGTTCCACTCTGTGGGGATTCTATGATTCATTGATAGCGGTTTCACAGCACACCCACAGACGCAGCGTGAATCACCAGCGTTCTAACTGAGGGACAGATGTAAGGACCTTAAATGTGACGTTATTACGGCGATTGTTTTAACACTAACTTGCCAGAACCAAACCCAGTGAATGCTGTGGTGACCGCTGAAGTGTGTGGTTGTATTCCTGCAGCGTGAACGCAAGTAGTTCTTCTTTCTTGCGTCACACTCACTGTAGCCACAGGGACAGCAGCTCGCCTCAGTATTCTGCAAGCATTGGCTTCAGCCAGCCTTTCGGAAATTGCAGTGGGCTGGAGGATGTCGCGTTTTAATTTTGCCATCTCACTTCTCTCTCACAAATGCCTCCCCACCACTGGATTCTTCTGAACAGCAACAAGGTCAAAGACTGCAGCATGGAGGAACTGTGCTTGTCTTTCCCAACGTCGATTTTGCCTGTCCTCGGATGCTGCCTGAATTGCTGTGCTCTTCTTCCAGCACCACTGATCCAGAATCTGGTTTCCAGCATCTGCAGTCATTGTTTTTACCTCGTTGATTTTAACCCTACTGCGAATCCTCTTGCAAGGATGCCTGCCTTGAAGAAGTTTTCCTCCTCTCTCTACAAGAATCTCAGGGAGTCTCTCAGCTCCTTTTCCACCTATCCACTCCACCCTCTCCTCCCTGACCTATCACCTTCATCTCCTTCCCCACTGACCTATTGTACTCTATGCCACTCTCTCCCCCCCCCACCCTCCTCTCGCTTATCTCTCCATGCTTCAGGCTCACTGCCTTTATTCCTGATGAAGGGCTTTTGCCCGAAACGTCGATTTTGCCTGTCCTCGGATGCTGCCTGAATTGCTGTGCTCTTCCAGCACCACTGATCCAGAATCTGGTTTCCAGCATCTGCAGTCATTGTTTTTACCTCTTTCCCACTGATTCCGCCGACAGAATCCTGTAGTACACTATTTCATTATTCAGGCGGATACCCGCCGTGAAGGGATGACAATATGGCATTGGTGATCTCACTATATCTACTGAAAAAACTTGCATTTGTGTATTGCGAACACGACCTCAAGCCTTCCAAAGTACTTTGCAGCCAGTGAACTTGTGTGAAGGGGGCAACAAAACTTAGCCCCTTGGATGGTTTTATTGAATAAGTCGAACAGATCAGAAATAAAAGAAAGAAATGTTAGTCTCCTGTCTGTATTGTGCCAGCTGACCTTAAAAAGAGGAGTGACAGGGGCACTACAATTGGACATTCATCAAGGATCAGGAAGGTGAAAACCAGACAAGAATCCTGCTCCTGATCTTCATCCCCACTGAAGGTGCTAATGTTGGACATTGGTTAAGGTTAGAATCACATTTGCTACATTGTCCTTTAGTACGTATTTTAGCTAAAGGTGATTCTACTCTCCTTTTTGACTAATTGTTTAGGCTAAACTCAGTTAAAAAAATTTTTTTGAGTCTAGTATCAAAGTGACACATAGAACATTACAAAGATCAGAATTGTCTACCTAAGACCAGAAGATAGAGGACAGAATTAGGCCTCTTGGCCCATCAGGTCTGTTCTGCCATTCAATCATGGCTGTATTCTCAATCCCACTCTCCTGCCTTCTCCCATAACACTTGATCCGATACCAATCAAGAACCTCTCTCTCTGGCATCAACTGTGAAAAGAAAGCAGAGTTCATATTTTGCATCTGGTAATTTTAACTCTGATTTCTTCCCATAGATGATGTCAGACCTACTGCGTTTCACCAGCAATTTCTATTTTTGTGTTGATCTCCAGCATAGGAAGGATGTTGTGAAACTTGAAAGGGTTCAGAAAAACATTTACAAGGGTGTTGCCAGGGTTGGAGGTATTGAGCTATAGGGAGAGGCTGAACAGGCTGGGACTGTTTTCCCTGG
>NC_057720.1:67190479-67198723 GCF_004010195.1 Chiloscyllium plagiosum
GATGGTAGGACGTAGAAGGAGGGGGGGGAAGATAAGTCGGAGGGGACGGTGGAGCAGATAGGTGGGAAGGAAGATGGACAGGTATTCAGTTCAAGAGGGTGGTGCTGAGTTGAAGGGTTGGGTCTGGGATGAGGTGGGGAGGGGGAGGGGAGATGAGGAAACTGGTGAAATGGTCCCGAACTAGAGGGCATAGGTTTAGGGTGAGAGGGGAAAGATATAAAAGGGACCTAAGGGTCAACTTTTTCATGCAGAGGGTGGTGTGTGTATGTCAGGAGCTGGCAGAGAAAGTTGTGAAAGCTAGTACAATTACAGCATTTAAAAGGCATCTGGATGGATATATAAGTAGGAAGGGTTTAGATGGACATGGGCCAAATGCTGGCAAATGGGACTAGATTAGTTTAGGATATCCGGTGGGCATGGATGAGTTGGACCTAAGGGTCTGTTTCCGTATTGTACATCTCTATGTCTATCTGCAGTTCTGTTTTACTTTACCTATCCATTTCTGATTTAAATACACTCAATGATTTGGCCTCCACAGACTTTATTGACAATTAAGTTTCACAGATTTACCACTCTCCAGCTAAAGAAATTCCTCCTCAACTCAATTATAAAGGGTTGCCCTTCACTTTTGGATCCTAGTCTCTCTTACAAGTGGAAACATCTTCTCCATGTGCACACTCTCCTGGCTTCTCAATTTGCTGTAAGATTCAATGAGATCACCCTCATCCTTCTAAACTCCATCAAGTAGATGCCCAGAGTCCTCAAACACACCCTCATAAGAACAGAATATGATGCTCAATTCATCGATCACCAGTTCTGATGTGCCCACAGCAAGAAACCATAATGACCTCCTCAGGAGACAAACACAGGACACGACCAATAAGTTACCCTTCGTTGTCCAGTATTTCCCGGGAGCAGAGAAATCATGCCATGTTCTTTGCAGCCTGCAACACTATATTGATGAGGAAGAGCACCTCGCCAAGATCTTCCATACACCTCCACGTTTTCCCTTTAAACAACCTCCAAACCTTAAACAGATCATTGTTTGCAGCAAACTGCCCAGCCTTCAGGACAAATTGACCACGACACCATACAATCCTGTCATGGCAACCTCTGTAAGATGTGTCAGAGTGTCAACATAGGTACTACCATTACATGTGGGGACACCAACCATCAGGTACTGATGTGACTCGGCCAATGTTGTCTATCTCATATGCTGCGTGGTACATTGGCAAGATCAAACAGATGCTACGACAGTGGATGAATGGACACCATGCAACAATTGACTTATAAGGATATACCCTCCCAGTCAGGGAACACTTCAGGACATTTGGCCTCGGATCATCGGATGACTGTCCTCCAAGGCGGACTTTGGGATACACAACAACGCAGAGCAGAGGCTGATAGCCAAGTTCAATACCCATGAGGGTGGCCTGAACCAGGATCTTGGGTTCATGTCACACTGTACTATACACTCTCACACAAGCACACATACATACACACTTTTACACAATCACACTCACATAGACCTTCATACACATGCTCTTTCTCAGACACATGTTGACACACTTATGCCTGTCACAGGCATCCATCAGACTCGCGCACACTCTATCAAGCATGCACACATGCACTGTCACAGACACACACACAGTCTCTCACACATACACCCCCCCAACACACACACACACTCTCTCTCTCTCCCTCACATGCACACATTTGCATACACGCACGCACACATATAAGTCTATGGGGTGAATTTACATTTGCAAATTTGTATTTGCAGATACATTCTATTTTGTTGCAGTCAGTCCACATGACATTTTATAAATTCCTACTTTGGACATAGAACCAGTCTGACTCACAGTTGGGATACCGACAGACTCTAACCTCACATGTTCAATGCATTGTCTGAGCTGAGATGTCACCTTTCTTTTATAAAACCTTAAGTTATCTCAGGAATGTGACTTGAAAGAAGTTGTGGGATTTACATATTGATATTGATTAATCAAACCCTGCATCTCCATTTTAAGTGATTAAAGACTTAACAGCAATGTAGGTTTGTCAATACATCGCATCAATTATACAGTCATGGAGGTGTACAGCACGGAAACAGACCCTTTGGTCCAACCCGTCCATGCCAATCAACTATCTCAACCAAATGTAGTCTCACTTGCCAGCACCCGGCCCATATCCCTCCAAACCCTTCCTATTCATATACCAATCCAGATGCCTTTTAAATGTTGCAATTGTACCAGCCTTCACCACTTCCTCTGGCAGCTCATTCCATACACGTACCACCCTCTGTGTGAAAAAGTTGCCCCTTAGGTCTCTTTTATATCTTTCCCCTCTCAGCCTAAACCTATGCCCTCTGGTTCTGTACTCACCCATCCCAGGGAAAAAAACTTTGTCTATTTATCCTATCCATGCCCCTCATGATATTATAAACCTCTATAAGGCCATCCCTCAGCCTCTGACACTCCAGGGAAAACAGCCCCAGCCTGTTCAGCCTCTCCCTATAGCTCAAATCCTCCAACCCTGGCAACATCCTCTTAAATCATTTCTGAACCCTTTCAAGTTTTACAACATCCTTCCGATAGGAAGGAGACCAGAATTGCATGCAGTATTCCAACAGTGGCCTAACCAATGTCCTGTACACCCACAACATGACCTCCCAACGCCTGTACTCAATACTCTGACCATTAAAGGAAAGCATACCAAATGCCTTCTTCACTATCCTAACTACCTGCGACTCCACTTTCAAGGAGCTATGAACTTGCACTCCAATGTCTCTTTGTTCCGTAACATTCCCGAGGACCTTACCATTAAGTGTATAAGTCCTGCTAAGAATTGTTTTCCCAAAATGCAGCACCTCACATTTATCTAAATTAAACTTTGGTCTTTTACTATAAATTATGTGTCCTATGATCCTCCCCACTGGCTACCTGATGAAGGATTAGTGCTCTGAAAGGTTGTACTTCCAAATAAACCTGTTGGACTATAACCTGGCAACTCCTCACATGACAAGTCCTTCATTCCTGGGCTGATCCTTGTAAACCTCCTCTGGACCCCCTCTGACAACAGCACATCCTTCCTGAGGTACGGGGTCCAAAACTGCTCACAATATTCCAAATACAATCTGACCAATGCCTTCTGCAGCCTCAGCAATACATTCCTGCACTTACGTTGAAATGAATGCTAAAATTGCATTTGCCTTTCTAACTGCTAACCAAACCTGTATGTTAACCTTAAGAGAATCCTGAACTAGAAGTCCCAAGTCCCTTTATGCTTCCGATTTCCAAAGCCTTTCCCCACTTAGAAAACAGTCTATGTATGCCTCTACTTTTCCTACCAAAGTGCATACATAACCTTACACTTTCCTATATTATATTCTATCTGCCACTTCTTTGCCCATCTCTTAGCCTGTCCAAGTCCTTCCATAGCCTCCCCACATCCTCAACACTACCTGTCTCTCCATCTATCTTTGTGTCTTATGCAAATTTAGCAACAATGCCCTCAGTTCCTGCATCAAGACCATTAATGTATAACGAGAATAGTTGTGGTCCCAACACGAACCCCTGTGGAACTCAACTAGTCACTGGCTGCCATCCTGTAAAAGACCCCTTTAGTTCCTTCTGCTAGTCAGCCAATCCTCTATTCAGCCAGTACCTTAATGTAACACCATGGGCTCTTATCCTGTTTAGCAGCCTCCTGTGCAGCACCTTGTCAAAGACCTTCTGAAAATCCAAATAAATCTCATCCAATTACTCTCCTTTGTCTAATTTTCTCATTACCTATTCAAAGAATTCTAACAGATTTGTCAGGTATGACCTCTTCTTATTGAAGCCATGCTGACTCAGCTCTGTTTACCATGCACTTACCATGCACCACTCTCCGGTGGTTGGAGTCATTCCTGACATATAGGAAGATGGTTGTGGTTGTTGGAGGTCAGTAATCTCAGCTCCAGGGCATCTCTGCAGGAGTTCCTCAGGTGTCCTGAGCCCAACCATCTTCAGCTGCTTCATCAATGACCTTCCCTCCATCATAAGGTCAGAAGTGGGGATGTTCGCCAATGTTTGCACAATATTCAGCACCATTTACAACGCTTCAGAAACTAAGCAGTCTATCTCCAAATGCAACAAGATCTGGACAATATCCAGGCTTGAGCTGACAAGTGGCAAGTAATATTCATGCCACACAAATGCCAGGCTATGACCACCACCAACAAGAGACAATCTAACCACTGCCCCATGACATTCAATGGTGTTACCATCACTGAAGTCCCCATTATCAATATCCTGGGAGTTATCATTGATCAGAAACTCAACTGGACTCACCACATACACGCAGTGGCTACAAGAGCAGGTTAGAGGCTAGGAATACTGCAGAGAGTAACTCACCTCCTGCCTTCTGAAAGCCTGGCCACAAGGCACAAGTCAGAAGTGTGATGCAATACTCCCCACTTGCCTGGATGAGTATAGCTCCAACAACACGCAAGAAACTTGACACCATCCGGGATAAAGCAGCCTGCTTGCTTAGCACTGCAACCACATGAATCCACTCCCTCCAGCAGTGTGTACTATCTACAAGATGCACTGCAGAAATTCACCAAAGATCCTCAGACAGCACCTTCCAAACCTACAACCACTTCCATCTAGAAGGAAAAGGGCAGCAGATAATTGGGAACACCATCACCTTCAGGTTCTCCTCAAAGCCACTCACCATCCTGACTGAAAATAAACACCATTCCTTCACTGTTGCTGGGTCAAAATCCTGGAATTCCCTCCCTAACAGCATTGGGGTCAACCCAAAGCAAGTGGACTGCAGTGGTTCAAAAAGGCAGCTCACCACCACCACCTTCTAAAGGGCAACTAGGGATGGGCAATATATGTTGGCCAGCCAGCAAGGTCCACATCCCACTAATAAATGAACATGAATAAATAAACTTCTAAGGACGCCACAATCTCATCCTTACTAATGGATTCTAAAATCTTACCAATGACTGAGGTCAGGCTAACCAGCCTATAGTTTCCAGTCTTCTGTCTTCCTCCCTTCTTAAACAGGGGTATAGCATTAGCAACTTTCTAGTCCTCTGGAATCCATCCTGACTCCAGCGATTCCTGAAAGATCACCAATGCTTCCACATTCTCCTCAGCTATCTCCTTCAGAACTCTAGGGTGTAGTCCATCTGGTACAGACCTTTCAGGTTCCCCAACAGTCTCCTTAGTGATGGTCACTACTCTCACCTCTGACTCCTGACTCTCTTGAAGTGCTACTAGTGTCTTCCACTATGAAGGATGATATCAAGTATCTTTTCAGTTTTTCCACCATTTGTTCCCCATTACAACTTCTCCAGTCTCATTTTCCAGTGGTCCAATGTACACTCTTTACCTTTTATGTATCTAATTTTTTTTAAAAATGCAATCTTCTTTTCTATTACTAGCCAGCTTACTCTCATATTTCATCTCTTTCCCCCTTATTGTTTTTTTTCCAGTCCTCTGCTGATTTTTAAAGGTTTCCCAATCCTCTGGCTTCCCATTAATCTTCACCATATTGTATGCTTTTTCTTTTTTTTACGCTGGCCCTGATTTTCCTTGTCAGCCATGGCTGTCTAGTCCTTCCTTTAGTGTGCTTCTTCTTTGGGAAAAAATTCTGCTGTGCCTCCAAATTACCCCCAGAAACCCCTGCCATTGCTGCCCCACCATCTCCCCTGCTAGGCTCCCCTTCTAATCAAATCTGACCAGCTCCTCCCTCATGTCTTTGTAGTTACCTTTACTGAATTGTACTACCTTTACATTGGATTCCAGTTTCTCCCTCTCAAACTGCAGGGTCAATTCTATCATATTTTGATCACGACCCTCAAGGGGTTTCTTTACCTTAGCTCCTGAATCAAGTCTACCTCATTTCACATCACTAAATTTAGAATTACTTGTTCCCTAGTGGATTCCCAAGCTGTTCCAAAAAAAAAACACAATCTTGTAGACATTTCACAGATTCCTTAAATTGAGATCCACCACCAGCTGGATTTTCCCAGTTCACCTGCATATTGCAATAGTGCATTTCTTACATGCTTTTCCATCCCATGATTTATTTTCTGTCCCTCATCCTGACTACTGCGAATTTCATTTCTTACTAACATGGCAACTCCACACTCTCTGCCCATCGGCCGGTCCTTTCGATAGGGTATGTATACTTGGATATTTAGTTCCTAGTCCTGATGCCCTTGTAGCCAGATCTCTGTGATACCCCACAACATCATGCCAATCAATTTCAGTGTGCTGCATGCTCATTTATCATATCTCATATACTGAGTGTATTTAAATATAAACCCTCAGTCCTACATTGACTGTCACCTTCTCACAGTTGTCCTCTTACCTGCTATGCCTGAAGTTAGATTCCTGAGTTATTCTACACTCTCTGTCCTATTATTTGTTTTAAAAACTTTAATAACTTCTGCTGAGCCCTCCCTGCTTTTAACCTTTTCCATAGTTTCCCAGGCAACTGAACCTATACCCCCACTATTTAGTTTAAAGCTTTATCCACCGTCCTGGATATGCGATTCTCCAGGAATCTGGTCCCAGCATGATTCAGGTGGGGCCTATCCCATTGGAACAGCTCCTTCCTTCCCCAGTACTGATGCCAATATACATTTCTCCTGCACCAGTCTTTGAGCCTCTTTAATCTTGTTGCCAATTTGCTCGTGTCTCAGGTAGTAATTCAGAAATTATTACTTTATTGGTTCTGCTTTTAAATTTAGCTCCTAGCTGTTCATATGCACTCAGCAGGACCTCTTTCCTCTTTCTACCTATATCATTGGTACCTATGTGGGCTGCAACAATTGAAACTTTTCCCTCCCACACCAAGTTCTTCGGCAGCGCTGATGAGATACCCAGAAGGAGAAAATTACTGCAGATGCTGGAATTGGCACTGAAAATTAAAAAATGCTCAAAATCACAGAGGGTCAGGCAGCATCAGTGGAGAGAGAGCAAGCAAACATTTCGAGTCCAGATGACTCTTCATAAGGTACCCTGAACCCAGGCACCAGCGAGGCAACATAGCCTTCAGGATTCTTGATCCTGGTCACAGAGAACAATATCTAAATCTCTGACTATACCATTCCCGAATTTAACTACATTTCTCTTTTGTCCCCCTCTTGCATGGCTCCCTGTACCATGGTGCTGTCATCTTCCTCCCTATCGTCTCCACTCTCATCCACACAGGCAGCAAGAATCTCAAACCTGTTCGACAATTCAAGGGCTGAGCTCCTTCAGCAATACCTGCCTCGCTGACAATCACACTCTCCTGTCCCTGGCCAGTGACCAGATTCGAGGTAATTAATGTAAGGGATGTGACTAAAACACAGCATCCAGGCCACTCCACCACAATATACCTTGTCTTTTGTCTCTTATATCTCTGTTGAAAATTCCAACTGTGCCTTCATCATTTGTAACGAGCACTTGCTGGAGAAACTCAGAAGATCTGGCTGCATCATGACCTCAAGCCATTCCAAAGTGCTTTTCAGAATTTTAGTTCTGATGAATGGTCACTGGAGCCAAAATGTTAATTCTGTTTCTCTCTCCACCATGCAACAATTAAAACATTTAAAAGGCATTTGGACAGGTACATGAATAGGAAATGTTTCAAGGGATATGGGCCAAATGCAGGCAAATGGAACTATTACAGTTTGGGAAACCTGGTTGGCATGGATGAGTTGGACCGAAGAGTCTGTTTCTGTATGACTCTATAAGATACTGCCAGACCTGCTAAGTTTTTCCAACAATTTCTGTTTCAGTTCCAGATCTTCAGCATCTGCAGTTCTCTATTTCATCACCATAACCAATGTTTTCCTCTTTTTATAAATTCCATTCCCCCACAATTCATCCAGATTTAGTCTGGATGTTCATTTACAACAAAACTTGAGTTTGACCTTTTTAAGAATAGATTGTTTGTCGCAGGAGCAGAAATCCTATTTACGAGCATTAAGCATTGTTTCCCTAGTTTTACAATGATGGCTCCCCACCTCCTTCCATCATTGCCCCTCTCCTATTTCCTTTCCCCACCTCCTTCCATCATTGCCCCTCTCCTATTTCCTTTCCCCACCTCCTTCCATCATTGCCCCTCTCCTATTTCCTTTCCCCACCTCCTTTCATCATTGTCCCTCTCCTATTTCCTTTCCCCACCTCCTTCCATCATTGCCCCTCTCCTATTTCCTTTCCCCACCCCCTTCCATCATTGCCCCCCTCCTAT